>NC_060139.1:57470967-57770967 GCF_021461385.2 Schistocerca piceifrons | reverse complement strand
CAAGCAAAGGTCAACAATTGGATACTAAAGTTTGAGGTGCTGGAAATGATGATTGCAGACCAAGGCACAAATTTTATGTCAGACTTGACAAAGGAATTGTACCATTTGTGACATGTGAAGAGCCTGAGAACTAGTCTGTTCCACCTACAAACAAATAGTAAGATGGAATGACTGCATCACATGACTTGAAGGACCTTAAGTTCCTATGTGAAATCACATCCCAAAGACTGGGACACACATTGTCATGTTAGGGTACAATTCAAAGGTCTCTGCATGAGGTAGCTTGTGCTTGGAAAATATCATTGCCATTTACTGTGATTAAGGCAAGGATTGAGAGCCAGTCTGTGATTTCGCATGGACAGTGGGAGATGTGTGGAAACAGGGGCAGTAAGCAAAGACAAAGGCATTGGAGAGACAGGAGGAAGCTTTGAAATGCATAGGGAGCTTGCCATATTATGGAGTAGGGCAGTGGCTAATGTTATCCAGCCTCACATGATGAAGGTCAGGGCTAAGAAATTCGTCACAAGGTATCAAAGGGTTGAACCTTTGTCACTAGTCAATGTTAGGCTACAGTTGCCAATGAAGGCTACAGTTGCCAATGAGATTGACAGTAATGCATGCTGGACCCTATGACTGTTCCAAGGTGCTCCAGAGTTGATTTGAGGAGTGTTAAGAGCAGAGCATGGGGGGAAGTAAAGAGGAATATGTGGAGGAGTGGACATGTGAATATGGATGGACCCTTTGAGGATGTACCATATGCATTGAGGTCGAGGAAGTGAGAGAGGTATTTTCTTCTGTTTATCAGTAATTATGCGCAAGGTGTTAGGGTGTAATATATTAGGGGCAAATGAATAAGTTTTTGTGTTAAAGTAAGGGTTCTTTGAATTTTCTTTGTATGAGATTGCTGAGTTTGCTAGTGGTCTTCTGAAGGTAGAGGGAGATGATGGTAATCCCCATTGTCAGGTTGATGTACACCAATGTGGAGGATGGGAGGAAGCTGTTCTTCAGCAGAACATGTCGAAGAGATTATTACACAGGTATAGTGGAACCTAGACTATATATCCAGCAAGCGGGATTGCAGAGGATTAATTTTGTGTACAAAAAGTTGTGGTTGTGTGAGTTACTATGAACAAGGAAGGCTCGTGATGAGCTAGTGGGTTGTTGACCAATGGGACAACACGTGATATCACTCAGCTAACTTTCCATCCATCAGCTTGGATACAGGATTTACCCAGTTGAGCATGACACAGTTACAGTTGTACTGACCAGAAAACTGCTAGAGGTACTCCCCTTCTCAAATAATACACTGAAACTGGACCTGATCCATTCCCTGAACCAATACTAAACACCCAAATGGGTGGATTTCAGCAGAGAAGCTGATGCAGCATGCTGAACAATTTAGGGCAGGCAATGATGAGTGACTGTGTCCTTGAGGACACGATACCTATCACCATAGTGGCTCTAACTCCGCTGTGCATCCTGTGCATAACCTTCGTCTATCTTATGCAGAGAGCCTTCCATGAACCTGATCCACCAGCAGTATATATTCTGATAAACTGGATTCCCAGAGCATGAAAGTGGGTGAACATAGAATACTGTTGTGTTAATGTTCATGAGAAATATATTCCCTACAGCTTAAGAGGATATGAGACTATGGAATGAGCCATGAGCATTTGTAAAGAGGATTTTTAAGAACACATGAAAGTATAAGGGCATGATGTGATGTGTATTCCACAGGAACTAATGGACTACTAAGGGAGTTAGTATCAACAATTTAACAACATAAGAGGAAGTCTAGTAAGGTTAAAGGTTAAATGTTATTTCTGAATCTTCTAGGTTAAGCTGTCAGACACTCTTATGGTAGAAACTTGTTCTGCAAATGTCATCTGTTGTTCTAGATCGGTCTTAAGTGGGAACCAAGCCACTAGGTTTTACTGTGGAGGAGGCTAGTGTAGTGCAGGTACGGAATCTGTGGGAATGTATGGTGGAGTATTGCAACAGCTGCTGGTAGCTGATGACTGCAAGGTGTTGTCGTTTTGGTTATAGCAACTGAGCTGTTGAATTATTATGAAACAGGCCAGGCTCACTTGGCAAAACCTGCCAGTGCTGTGGTAGTATAAGCAAAGCACAGAGCACAGACAAAAGCGAACCTGGCTGGTTGTCATCTCCGCAGTCACCAAGTTCTGTTCTCATGTGGAGTGGAGGCATGGTCGCTAACCAGCACTGATGTAGCACAAACGTACAAGTAAAATAGGGAGTTAGTTTGGACAACTGAATCTCTCTGAGCCTTCATTGACTTTTAGTTCCATCTCAAGTGTCCATCACCTGCCATCCTGCATCACAACCACCCCTCCAAAGCTCCAGTTGGTCGTAATTCTCTGACAAACAATGGGTACCCCACCAGTTACATAAGAAGCATCACAAAATCAATCACTTAGCAAAGTGACATGTCAGAAGAATAAAAGTCAGGGGTACGATAATAGTGGGCATTCAAAGACAGATATACAACAGGTGACGTATCCCTCCCAGTGATGAGACAACACTATAGCTGACAAGTAGCAGATAAGCAAGTCAGGCTCAAGACGACCTTGAGCTTAGTATCATTACTCATTCAATATCAGCTTACATGTTGAGGAGATTGAGCTAGTTATATCAAAGATTAGACCCAACTCCCCTCTTCATGGGGGATCACCATGCACCTTAGGCAGATGTGTGTAGTACATTCAAGGCCAAACAGGGGAACTACTGTCCTAACCACAAACCCGAGGTGATACATAAGGCAATCTGACACCAGTCACATGGTGGTCAGGCACCTTGTGTGAGTAAAAATTGGTGGAAAATGCATTTAATTTGATTTTCAGCTTCATGCTCATGGCTTCATGGATTTTGTTCAATATCTGAGTGTTTATCAGTGTTGAAAGCCAGTGTTGTATGATTTTGGAAGGGTTATATATTATGTTGACAGGATTTGTGAAAGGTAATGATGAGAACAGAATTATTTGTAAAGAGGGTTTATTAAATTGGTTTCATATCTTAGTCAGTATTCAATTTTGAATGTGGAAATGAAGTAAAATGTGAATAATTAGGTCACTGCAAAAATCAAACAAATAGCATAATGAAACAAGGTACAGTCACAGGTGTTCGTGAGTCAGAGAGAAACAGACAATTTATCCCACATAACAGTCAAGGCCAATCAGTAGTGATAACGAAGATAGTGTAACAGATAGCACACCGATAGAAAATGAGGACAATATAGCGAACTGCAGTACCCATGAAGATGAAGGCAAGGTCATATCACAGCATATAGAAGCAGCGGTAATAATTAGTAAGAATTAGAGAGAAGAGAGCAAGAGATTGAACAAGCTAATGAGAGATGTTACTCCAGTTCATATACACCTTCGTCAGAAGATGTAGTAAGACCAGAGACGATAATTTTAGCCTCGTATGGGGAAGTAACGCAGGAAGGGACTTAAGGGAAATGATACAAAATGAAATTCAGGGAATAAAGGAAGAGATGAAAGAAACTGGCAGAAGAAACGAAGGAAATTGCTCAGGAGGTGAAGAATGATGCACAGGAAGCCAAGAGAGTAGCAAAGGAAGCGAAAGAAGATAGTAAAAAAACAGATAAGAATAGCAGTGAGGTGATAGAGCCTATATGCAATACATTTGAGAACATGGAGATGTGGCAAGAAAAGATAGAGAATCGAGTTGAGAAGACGGGAGGGTCTATCAACAGAAGATGCAACAAATCAGCTAGCAAATCAGAGTCGTGAGAAAATTGAAAGTAAAATTTGGAAACTTGGTGCAGGATCTGATATGACGACCCCAGTACCAACTGCAGAAACCAAAGAAGAACAGACGCTTCTCAGATTCAAGAACCAGCAAGAAAGTATAAATATATAGCATCAGAAGAAAATTGAGGAGACACATGGAAAATCACAGTGAGCTGCAACAGGTCAGAGCCATGTTAGGAGAGGAATCAGGTTTGGGTGAAACACACAAATGTGTGCCACTAAATGACAGACATGCTCATGTTGCATGTGAGTGGAACTATGTACTTAGCAATGGTGAGAACTCTCACAGAGAACCTGGACAGGAAGAAGTAAGATGAATAGAAACAAGAGTCAGGATGAGTGTAACTGGGGAGATGTTATTTGATTACAGGCATTTCATGCAAATATTGAAGTACCAAAATTATAAAGACGAGGGAAATATGCGTCACCCCAAAAATTGAATTTCACAGTTTCATTTATCGATGCCTCTGTCATGGCCAATGATATACAAACCAGAATTTGTGTGTGGAAATCTTGAAATAATGGTAGCAGAAAAGTTGAGAGGTATAGCAGCTACATTTAGATTGTACAAGGAGTTCAGAGATGCATTTCCGGCGAATTACTGATCACAGAAGACACGATACAAAATTAAACATGAAATGAGAATTGGTAAGATTATGCTGGATCAGCTTTCAAAAGCCCAGAGAGATTCCTAGATGTAATGGGAAAGAAGAACCAGTTACTAGATGTGCTGTGCAATCCCGGTGAGATCGTATGGTACTACTACACAAAGCTACCGTTGAATTATCAGCAAGTGCTGGCAGTTATGCAAGGAACACATAAACATGTTTTTTAATACACTGAATGAATTGGAATTTGCGTTCATTGAAGAGGGTACCAGGGAAAGAACACAATATCATGGGAGCCACTTCAACGCAAAGTTAGAACAATAAAAATTACAATACCAGGAACGGACCTTTGGGCAGAGGCAATCATTTCCACAGTGTGTCAGGAGGAGGAGAGTATGTGTGCCATCATGGTCTGCAGAGTGGGGGCTGCAACATCCAGAGGAGGAACAATCATGGACCACAGAATGGGGGCTGAATCAACCACAACACCACAGAACAGGAACAACGATAATAGGCAACAGTTTGTGCAGAATGACATGGCAGGAGACAGGAACAGTGACCGAGAGGAGATAATTGAAATAAGGGCACCAAATCCAAGTAATGGCCAACACAGGAAGAGCCCATCATGGCACTGACTAGGAGAAGAAGCGGGAGAGGCTGACTTTATGCGCACCATGCAAATTAGAACCACCCACATAAATGTTATAAAAAAAAGTGACATTTCAGATGTACTGCTACAAGAGTAGGAGAGAGTACAATGACTAAGGACATCCACAATGTAATTAATGTCACAATAGGAGAAATATAACTGCAAGGGATTCTCGACGGCGGAAGCCAGATTTCAACGATAGCTGAGACACCTTTAGACAAGCGTACAGAAAACTTCAATTGTCCAGTATTAACATTAAGAAAGACAAGAATAAAAGGAACCATGTTGGGAAATGTTATGGAAGTAAACCAACAAGAGAGGCTAACTGGTCTGCCAAGGACACACGCTCACAGGAAATTTCCTAGTGGTCCCTATGCTATCAAATGGTTCAAGTGGCTCTGAGCACTATGGGACTTAACTTCTGAGAACATCAGTCGCCTAGAACTTAGAACTACTTAAACGTAACTAACCTAAGGACATCACACACATCCATGCCCGAGGCAGGATTCGAACCTGTGACTGTAGCGGTCGTGTGGTTCCAGACTGAAGCACCTAGAACCGCTCGGCCACACCGGCCAGCCCCTATGCTATCGAATGATTTAATTACTTATGTGCACTTCCTCAGTACTAGGGCAAATACCAAATCTAGGATGCAGATAAGTCATTCTACAAAAGGGAGAGAAGATTAATACTTTTTTTTTTAAGAATAAGCCATTCACATTCAAATCTCAGCAAGCTGCATGCAACTCTGCATGAACAAGAAGAATGTGTAGGAATATCTGGGAACAGAAAAGGGGAATCTAAGAATGAGGGAGAATGATAAAAAAATAAAATCTGTCAGGTTATCAATAAACCAATCTAAAAAGAGAAGAATCAAATGAAACTACAAGGTTCTCAAGGCCTTTCGAAGTCTCAAATATCTATGACGTATATATGCAGACTGAAGCGAGGAATGAACATTTGTACCGAGGCCAGGGTTTGAATCAGGGTCTCCTGCTCACTAGGCAGCCTCTAACCATCTCAGCAGCTTTGTACAACTGCATGGACTATTCCCATTCACACATCAGCCCACTTGGTATTCCCCCTAGACACGAACAGCATTGGGAATTTGGATTGATGAGGGAGCTATGTGATGGTAGTCCATGCAATTGTGCAAAGTCCCTGTGCCAGGGTGGTGTAGTGATTAGCACACCTGCCTAGTGAGCAGGGGACCCAGGTTCAAATCCAGGCCTTGATACAAATTTTCATTCGTCACTTCAGTTTGCATATATACATCATAGACGTTTGAGACTTGAAAAAGTCTGCCCTCAGGGAATCAGCATTCGTTTGCTCGTTACAGGCTTGGCGACCCTGGGGTTTCTGATCTGGGCATTGGTAAGCGCCACCTGTCCTCTGGCACTGTAAGCTCTGGGCATGCTCCACCTTCCACTGTGTGCTGCGGTGCTGGAATGTTGTGTGCCACATGGAGTGGGAATCTTGGCTTGAGTAACCATATTGTGAGAAAGGAACGAACCTCTATAAAATACCCCTTAATCTCAAGGTGTGCTACATGCTGACGAGATGCATGCCTGTTAATATGGAAAAGTTGTTAGCAGGCAATCTCTGAGGAAAGTGCCAGACCTCAGTTGTATAAAGCTTCCCAGGCAGGCAAGCAAGGCTCTGTCTGAATGGACCCTTATTTTCCTAGCTGCTTGACAGATTGAGATGGAACCCTTGAAATCTTATTCTCCTCCTCCCAATATGGTGGGTGTACTGCTGGGAATACTCACAACCACTCATCCAGATGAATGAGGGCGGATAGTCCTCCTGATGATCAGCTTGTCTTTAGTAACAGGGCCCACAGGTGTCATAACGAGAATGTTTTATAGTGACTGAGAGGGCTTGCTGGTAACTTAAAAGCCATCAAGCAGTTCTGAAATGGTTCTTTACTGGTCGAGACTAACAGGGCAAAGCAGGTGGAACTACTTAGGAAGTCACAAAAATTGGGTGAATTTGATATAATTCTCGAGTTGCCTAACTCTCTTAACACCAGGAAGGTTATGGTCAAACACCATGACATTACGGGCATGCAAGTAACACAGCTGGAACAAGAACGGGCATCATGGAGAATAGTGGATGTTGAGCAAAGGATGTATTCTCCAATACTGTGTGAACACATCACAGTGAGGTTCCTCTGACTTAGGGTTAGTCCTTATGTATCTAAATCTTTGCAGTGCTACAAATGCCAGCGTTTTGGCCACACAACTCTGAGTTGTGTAGGAGAAGCGACCTTGAGAAATGTGGAAAGGCGGCCCATGAAGCTGGGACTGACTGTCCATCTCCATCAGTCTACATTAAAAGTGCTGGGAGCCACCCAGTCCGGAGTTGAGACTGCCCTGTTTTTGCTGAGGAATGCAAAATTCGGAAAATAAATGTGACCAACTGGATTCCCTATGTTAGAAGACAAAAAAGAATACAAGGTGATGAAATCCCTATCTTTGCCACTTCTTATGCTTGTATGGTTCAGAAACCTGTTCCCAAGGTCGATGCTTTGACGCAAACATCGTCAATCATACCACTCCACCACCGGCACCGGTACTTGCTCTTGCACATGTGAAAGCAAGGTTAGTAAAGACATAGCAATCTAGGCAGCTACAACAAAAGAGACCAGTGATGTGTTTGCGGGGAGCATGATGAAGGCACCCTAAAAGCAGAGTGCTTCTCAACGCATACTTTCCTCAGAGTATAGTGCCTTTCAATGCCCCCTCATCCTTGAAGTGAAAGAGAGCACAGAAAGGGTTTAGCAATTGGGTTAAAAGCTGTCCCACATGCCATCAGATGTCATTTTACCACATCTGAATGATGATGAGAACATCATGGATTTTGATACCTCATCACCTCATCTTGGATTTCTGTGCCAGTATGGGCTTAGGAATCACAAACTCCTTTCTTAATCATAAGCACATTCGCTGGTATACTTGGGAAGGCAGGGGAACCAGATCTGTCATTGACTATATAATAACAGATCAGGAATTCAGGAAGGCTATGAGGGACACACGTGTATTCAGGGGATTCTTTAATCTACAAAGAAATTGGTATTGTGAGGCCGAAAGTGCAGGAGGTCAGGTCCATATGTAGAAGGATAAGAGTGGAGAAACTTCAGGATAAGGAAATCAAGCACAAGTACATAACAGTGATCTCAGAAAAGTACCAGTTAGTTGAATGTAGTCAATTACAGTCATTGGAAAAGGAATGGACAAGGTACAGGGACACAATACTAGAAGTGGCTAAAGAATGTCTTGGAACAGTAGTGTGTAAAGGTAGGATGAAGCAAAAAGCTTGGTGGAATGACACAGTCAAGGCAGCCTGTAGAAGGAAAAAGAAGGCGTATCAAAAATGGCTACATACTAGAACTCAGGTAAACAGAGAAAGTTATGCTGAAGAAAGAAACAAAGCCAAACAGATAATTGCACCATCCAAGAAGAAATCTTGGCAAGACTTTGGAAACAGGTTGGAGACTTTGGGTCAAGCTGCTGGAAAACCATTCTGAAATGTAATTAGCAGTCTTCGAAAGGGAGGTAAGAAGGAATTGACAAGTATTTTGGACAGGTCAGGAAAATTGCTGGTGAATCCTGTTGATGCCTTGGGCAGATGGAGGGAATATTTTGAAGAGTTGCTCAATGTAGGTGAAAATACAATCAGTAATGTTTTAGATTTCGATGTACAACAGGATAGGAATGATGATGTAAATAGGAACACATTGGAGGAAGTGGAGAAAATGGTCAATAGATTGCAGTGCAATAAAGTGGCTGGGGTGGATGAAATTAAGTCGGAACTCATCAAATACAGTGGAATGTCAGGTCTTAAATGGCTACACAGGATAACTGACATGGCGTGGGAGTCAGGACTGGTTCCATCGGACTGGATGAAAGTAGTAATCACATCAATCTTTAAACATGGAAACAGAAAAGATTGTAATAACTACGGAGGTATCTCTTTAATCAGCATTGTCAGTAAAATCTTCTCAGGTACTGTTGAAAGGAAAGTGCGAGTATTAGTTGAGGACAAATTGGATGAAAATCAGTGTGTGTTTAGGCCTCTTAGAGGTTGTCAGGACCAGATCTTTAGCTTACGGCAAATATTGGAGAAGTGTTAGGAGTGGAACAGGGAATTTTATCTATGCTTTATAGATCTAGAAAAGGCATATGACTGGGTTCTAGGAGGAAGTTATTGTCTGTTCTACGAGATTATGGAATAGGAGGCAAACTTTTGCAAGCAATTAAAGGTCTTTACATAGTCAGGTAGCAGTTAAGAGTTGACGGTAAATTGAGTTCATGGTTCAGAGTAGTTTCAGGGGTAAGACAAGGCTGCAACCTGTCTCCACTGTTGTTCATATTATTTATGGATCATATGTTGAAAACAATAGACTGGCTGGGTGAGATTAAGATATGTGAACACAAAATAAGCAGTCTCGCATATGCGGATGACTTAGTTGTGATGGCAGATTCGATTGAAAGTTTGCAAAGTAATATTTCAGAGCTAGATCAGAAATGTAAGGACTATGGTATGAGGATTAGTGTCTCAAAAACGAAAGTAATGTCAGTGGGAAAGAGATATAAATGGATTGAGTGCCAAATATGAGGAACAGAGTTAGAACAGGTGGACGGTTTCAAGTACCTAGGATGCATATTCTCACAGGATGGCAACATAGTGAAAGAACTGAAAGCGAGGTGTAGCAAAGCTAATGCAGTGAGTGCTCAGCTATGATCTACTCTCTTCTGCAAGAAGGAAGTCAGTACCAAGACTAAGTTATCTGTGCACCGTTCAATCTTTCGACCAACTTTGTTGTATGGGAGCGAAAGCTGGGTGGGTTCAGGTTACCTTATCAATAAGGTTGAGGTTACAGATATGAAAGTAGCTAGGATGATTGCAGGTACTAGTAGATGGGAACAATGGCAGGAGGGTGTCCACAATGAGGAAATCAATGAAAAACTGGGAATGAACTCTATAGATGTAGCAGTCAGGGCGAACAGGCTTAGATGGTGGGGTCATGTTACACGCATGGGAGAAGCAAGGTTACCCAAGAGAATCATGGGTTCAGCAGTAGAGGGTAGGAGGAGTCAGGGTAGACCAAGGATAAGGTACCTGGATTCGGTTAAGAATGATTTTGAAGTAATAGGCTTAACATCAGAAGGGGCACCAATGTTAGCGCTGAATATTGGGGATCATGGAGGGATTTTATAAGGGGGACTATGCTCCAGACTGAATGCTGAAAGGCATAATCAGTCTTAAATGATGATGATGATGATGATGATGATCGCCAGACCCAGGCACCCCTTCCCCCCTCTACTGTGCTACAAGTGCCCCTTCACCCACACCTGGATAGGGGTAAATAAAAGCCACATAACTGAAATGTCTCCTATACTCCAGAGGAATATGAATGTATAATAGTGGTACAATGAGAGTACAGAGAGAAAAAAATAATTCAGAATGGCGGCTGGGTTTTCCCCACCCCACTATGAAGTCACACTCCTGTCCAACCCTCGAAATTGGGGAAAAATTTTGGCAGGAAATAGGGTAATTGGGGTACCTCCACTAACCTAGCTCCCCCCCTCCCCCCACTCCTATGAAGTCATCCTTGGATATGGTGGGAAGCTGTCAGTCTGTCCAGCTGCTTGAGAAGAAGGTTAGGTTAATATATGTAGGTTGGAACTTAAATAGTGGCAACACTGCTGTGGAGACACTACTCAATGAATCTACTATTGTCGCTGATACCACACATTGTTGACAAACCTACCTTACCTCTGAGCAAATGGACTCACCTGTCCCATGTCACCAGCGTGCGCACAATCGAGGGTAACACAGTCACTTGTGAGGGAGTGGTCTAATGTAACAGTGTCACTATGTTTTCGAAACAGGAACAACAGAGTTGGATCAAGATTGAATGTGCCAGAGGTTGTACAGCATGACAGTGTCACCAAGGTCTTAAAGAGGCATGTGGAAAGCCATACAGAACAGTGGCATGTCAGGTAAAAGTTTTCAATGAAGGTCAGCAAACTGAGGCAGATATGCAGCGGGCAGGTCGTCCTAGCATGTCTGAAGAAGAAGTGCATGCTGTTGCCACGGTAGTGGACTGTGATCAACACCATACGATTCATGATCTCACCCATGAAACTGGATTAGCGCATATGACTGTGCTTCACATCCTGAAGGAATGCCTGGGCATGAGAAAAACTGCATCACAATGGGTTCCACAGGAACTGATGGAAATGCAGAAATGGATATATTACAATGCTGCTCAGACACACTCAGAGCACTATGAACGCAAGGGAGAGGCTTTCTTATGCCGTATTGTAACACTGGATGAGATATGGGCCACATTGTATGAGCCAAAACTGAAACGCTAATCCAATGAATGGTGTCATTATGGGTCGCCACGAAAGTCAAAAGTACGTCAGAGCCCCAGTATGGCGAATGTTATGGTAATTCTTGTGTACAACTGTGATGGTGTTATCCTAATACATTACTTTCCTCCATGGCGGACCATAAATGCACAGTATTACTGTTCATTTTTGGAGCATCACCAGCGACCAGCTTTGCGAAAGAAGCACGACCCACACATCATTTTGCATGACAAAGCACGGGCGCATACAGCGCAAGCTGTGGCAGGTCTGTTCGGTCAATGGAACTGGGAAGTACGGTACCATCCACCATACTCCCTGGACTTAAGTCCTTGTGACTTTGATTTGATTCCAAGGATGAAGGCACTTTATGGCATTCGCTTCGGAATTGTTCCAGAGATTCGACAGGCAGTAGACCACTCCATTCACACCATCAACAGAACAGGCTCTGCTAACGGTATACTACGCCTTCCACATCGCTGGCAACAAGTTCTACACAATGCTGGTGACTACTTTCAAGGACAGTAACAGGTGCAAACATGTAACTCTTTTGTATTGGTTGTGAATAAACAGTTGCCACTATTTAAGTTACAACCCTCGTAGTAGTAACTCTACATATGATGCACCCTTCACCTACAAGCTGAAATAAATCTGTCTGCTCCAGTTGAGAATTGGGGGCAAAAAGACTCTAAAATGATAACTGAAACAATGCCCTAAATTGCTATATGCATAGAAATTACAGAGAAATGAGAACTGCAGTGACCTTAAAAAATCAGACTACACATGCCTGTTACTTATAATAATGCCATTCTAAAAACGATTGTGCAAAGAGTAAAACCACATTGTGTGTAAATTACAATGGTTCAAATGGCTCTGAGTGCAATGAGACTTAACTTCTAAGGTCATCAGTCCCCTGGATTTTTTCCATAGAGATTCGTTTATCTGACAATCTTATTAATAGAGACAAGGGTTATCTTTTAAGTAAGATTTGGGACCTGGTGTTATCTGACATTAAAAAACAACGGTCTGTGTTTCGATCGTCGGAATAAAATTTTTTTTAATTTTTGACAGCGATATCTCGATTTCGCCTATTTCCACCACTGGCGGTGCGGTATGTTTACTGCGCTAGAGGGCAGTTATGGCACCTTCTCGCGCATGCGTTGTGGGTCTTCTGTGGCCTATTTAGGGGCCGCCGCTTGCGCTAGGAAGTCAGTTCTGGCGAGATCGTGCACCAGCACTCTCACCTGAAGATGGCAGCCAGTTGGACCACGGAAATATTGTGTCATGAAGACGTTATGATCTGGCTGCATACCCAAGAAGAATATTATCAATTATTACGCCGGGAAAGCCTTCGTAGCCACAGGATATGAGAGTTTTTCCACAGGTCGGGGTAGAAAAAAATGTTTAAAATGGCTCTGAGTACTACAGGACTTAACATCTAAGGTCATCAGTCCCCTGGAACTTAGAACTACTTAAACCTAACTAACCTAAGGACATCACACACATCCATGCCCGAGTCAGGATTCAAACCTGCGACCATAGCAGTTGCGTGGTTCCGGACTGAAGCACCTAGAACCGCTCAGCCACCATGGGCAGCCTGAGGTCGGGGTAGAAGTCGGTGTCAAGGACTATGTTGTAGAGGACAGCAAGGACTGCAAGGAAGGAGGGAGGGCAGTGTTTGAGATGGCGGTAGGTAATGCGGTCATGGCCGGGAACGGTGTTGCGTTTAGTGTGGAGTATGAGGCTGATGTCCTGTGTAGTGATGGGAGTGTTAAGTTCTGATGGTGGTGTGTGGCTCAAGTACTGGAAGATAGGTGCAAGAGGAGGAGCAGAGGTATCCGTACGTTCGATGACATCAGGGAAGAGGGAATAATCAAATTGTGGATTATCTGGAATAGAAAAGACATCGGATAGGTGGTTGGCCTTACTGAGGCTGTCAGGAACGGGAGGGTCATCAAGGAAGAGAGGGTACTGCGGGGGAGGATGGTTCCCAGTAAGTCGGTGGAAAGCAGACCAGTACTTGGAAGAGTTTACTGGGAGGGTTGCGTTGAGTTGTGTGCATGTCTGTCACCAGGGAAGGCATTTCTTCACAGTAAGCATGTTGCAGATGTATCATTGTAATTGCCAGTGGTGGGTGAGTGTGTCCCAGTCACGAGTGCAGAGGAAGGATTGGTGTGACTCCATGTTTATTGGAATGCAACTGTCAGTGATGTAGAATAACTTGTAAAGTTGCACTAGCAGTGTTCAGTCCAGGAAGCAGCTCCACATAAGTTTTGTTCTCATGCCTGCAAATGACCAAACCTAGGGATAATGTCCATGCAAACTTTGCAGCCCCATGTATCAGTGCAATGTGACTAACTGTGATGTACTGGCCTGCAACTGCCCTCCACCACATTTATGGATTTTTGCTATTCACAAGACATCCTATGCCTCACGATAGACACTTTCCAACCACAGTTGAAGGGAGAGGCAGAAAGGTTTGTAAGGACCTTCAGGTCATGGATAGAAAAACATTGCACTTTACGTCTTCTCACAAAGTTCTACTAAGTGAGGTGGAGCACTGGCTATAGTACTGGATTTGCATTCAGGAGGACAACAGTTCAAACTTGCATCTGGCATCCTGATGTAGGTTTTCTGTGATTTCCATATATCACTTCAGGTGAATGACAGGAAGGTTCCTTTGAAAGGGCACAGCCAATTTCCTTCCCCATCCTTCCCTAATCCAATGCGGCTGATGACCTCACTGTTTGGTCCCCTCCCCGAAATCAACCAACCAACTAACAAGGTTCCAACAGTTTTTCAGCATCTAAAGGTGCATTCCCTTTGATACGAAAAGTTCAGTGCAACATTTGCAGGGGATGTCAGAAATGTTTTGGCGCACATTCGGATTGGTTAGAAGCAACTGTCAGAAAGACACTGATTTGCTGCATGCTCGTGACATCTGCAGATGACCAAAGATGCTTCACGAGAATCAATTTTGTCCATAGAAGCAGAGGGCGGAAAGTCATGGGCATTAACTCTGTCCCAGTCTGCAGCCCTTGCTGCCATTGGGGTGGATTCTCCCCAATTATAGGAAAGAGCTGTAGTAGCTGACATGGATTTGAAGAATACTAATACAGATGTGGAGATAGTGACATCTACGAGGACACTCTCATGGTAGAATCAAATATTGATTTGGACAGCATAATGTGTAGTCAAGTTCAAGTATGGCACAAGCAAAAATATCTGCATTGACAATAATGCAGATAACCAGATCAACTAGTATGTCAGCATAGGTGTCCACAATCTTGCCCCCCATGGTGGTTGCAGCAGGCCTCGTGATCCTACTTGAGGATCACATGGACCAATCAACATATAGCTGCCTAATATTAATCTACCAGCCCTGCAGGAGCTACACAGAGGCCTGTGGTTATGTGAATGAGCTCCACAGTTATTCTGTCTGGTTGATCTCTGATTATGATTCTTGTTATCGACTTGAACTCTATTTTGTTTTGGAATCTGGCCATATAAATAATATTACTTTTCCATATTCAGATATTCTTCAATGCTATAAAAACTATGTGTTAGTAAAAACTGTTTAAGATCTACCATGAATTTATGAAATTCTTTAATTTTCTTTATTGTAGAAGGCAATGCACTAAAAAGTATTTTGGGCTGGTAGTTTACACTTTTTTGGTAGAGTCCTCCTTTGTGGGTGTGTCTGTGAAAATCATCCCTGTTCCTTGTTTCATGGTTATGAACCTGATTATTTAATGTTGAAAATTCCTGGTGAGTTTTCAGAAAGCATACACATTCATAGATGTATAAGCTAGGAAGAGTCATTGTTTTAAATTCTTTAAATATTTCCCTGCATGACACTCTGCAGGGAACCCCCTTTCATTATTCTAATAGCCCTTTTTTGAAGTTTGAAAGCTTATTTTGCCATTCCTGTATTTCCCCAGAAGATAACACCATATCTAAGCAAACTGTTCATGTAAGCATAATAGGCACACAGCAATGATTCAGTGTTGCAGCATTCCCGAAGCATACTTAGCACATAGCAGCATTTACTTAATTTTTTACTCAAAATTTCTAGAGGCTTTTCCCATCTCAAGCACTCATCCACCCATATACTGAGGAATTTTGTGTATAGAGCTTGTGCAATAACATAGTTCAATAACTCAGCTTTTACTCTTCTTCTAGCTTTACTTATAACATTACTGAAATTCATCAATACCGTTTTATCCTTATTTATGAACAAAGCATTATCACTAAACCATTTTCCTGTCTCATTTATTGTTCTAGAGACACTTTGCTGTAGATCATCCTCAGTGTATCCTTTTATAAGAATGCTAGTGTCATCAGCGAACATCATCATTTCTGCAAGTGTCAGATGGTTTGGCAAATCGTTTATGTACACCAACATCAACAAAGGGCCTAACACGGAACCCTGGGGCACTCCATAGCTAGTTTTTTTTTTAAATATGAAAGATACTCTTTGCCTTCATGACATATTTGTACTTTCTGTTGTCTATCAGAGAGATAAGACTTGAACCATTTGAAGGCAAGTCACCGGACACCATAACATTCTAGTTTCATAAGCAATAAGTCATGGCTGATTAAATCAAATGCTTTAGATAAATCTAAGAATATTCCACAGCTTCATTCATTCTTGTCCAAGGCATTTAGAACCATTACCATGAATTGGAAGACTGCCATTTCTGTGGATCTGTTCTTTCTAAACCCATTTTAAGCATTAGTCAGTATTTTATTTTTATTCAGGAAGTCAGTTAGCCTTTCAGACTACTCTTTCAATTACTTTGGAGAAACCTGACAATAATGATACTGGCCTATAATTATTTATGTCAGCTGTACTATCCTTTATGTGAAATGGCTTCATTATGGAGAGTTTTAGTTTTGATGGGAACACACCTGTCTTGAAAGAAATATTAATAATGTAAGTTAGGTGAGTATCTATACTGGTAGAACTATGTTTCATTACCTTGTCTGGAATTCCATCGATACCACAAGACATTTTATTTTTTAGTTTATTAATAGCATTTGTAACTTCACATTCTGTTACTGGGTACAGAAACATTGTCTTTTGACAAGTTGGTACTTTTATGTTTTTGTTGTTTGAATTGCACAGACTTCTAATTAGGTTCAGTGCTATGTTCACATAATGTTCATTGAATATATTGGCTACCTGTTGAGCATTTTCTATCACTTTATCCTCACTTTTAATTTTGAAATTTTGGGTCTTGGTTTTACATTTTCCTATGCTTTTGTTTATAACCTTCCAAATCGATTTTGATTTATTGCTTCCATTATTAATGCATGAATCATTGCTTAGCCTTTTTTCTGCCTGTAAAACTTTCCAATAGACCCTTCTATATTTCCTATAGTATGGTTTTATTGTTGTATTTATTTTAGCATGTTTGCTTAGGTTTCTAAGGGTGGTTGCTGATTTTTTCATCCCTTGTGTTACCCATGTGTGTGTCTTCTCACTGACTTTAATTCTTTTTAACAGGAATGCTACATCATAGCAATATTTATAATCAGTGAGAAAACTGTCATACTTTTTGTCTGCATCATCAGTTTGTTCTATACCCCACTGCACCCTTTTTAGCATACTATTAAATACCCTTACGTTGTTTGCATTAATAAGTCTTACTTGTACATATTTTTCAGTGACTGTGTATTTCTTATTGTTCTCATTCCTTATCATCATTTTTAAAGCCATATGGTCAGAAAAGCCTGTATCTGTTACTTCAACACTGTACTCACAACTTTGCTTGTTGGTAAATATCTGATCAAGTGTAGTTTCAGACCCTTCCCCATATCTGGTAATTTCCTGCACTGTAGGTTGCATGTTGTAGGTGTTAAACAGATTTAATAATTGTACCTTTTTCTTATTACTTTTGTTAAAATTAATGTTAAATTCACCAAGGACTACTGTGCATTTTGACCTGCCTCTCAATTCATTTAAAAGATCATCTATATAATATAAGTATTGGGTAAAGTCACCTGATGGGGACCTATAGATGCAAGCAATGATAGTTTGACAGTCTGTAAGTTCACAAATACAACATTCAAAATCTTTTTCTGCGCACTTCACCTTGCTAAGTTTTACCTCCTTAGATTTAACATTACTTCTAACATAGATGCATACACCTCCACATTTATGTTTCCCTGCAAAAGCTACTTACTAAATCAAAGTCTGGTATATTTGCTGCACATATCTGAGGGTCCTGAAACCAGTGCTCACTGACACACAGCACAGAAACCTCCTTAGGGTTACAGTTTAAAATTACTTCCAGCTCACACATTTTTTGCCTAGTCCTTGTACATTCTGATACAGTAAAGTCAAGCCACGTAGATTTGGTGCACAGGTCACTTTAGTGTCCCCTTCAGGTTTCGACCAAGTCTGACACATTTCAGGCTTGGTCAGCCTTATACGTTTCCCTGAACTGGTTCTGAGTTTTGAGACATATGTTCTAAATTGCTGATACAAGATAATTTGTTATTTACCATGCTAAGTATTTTTTGGGCCAGCAGTGTCTTTCCTATTTCACTTAGGCCTTGATCATGTCTTGTATGACAAGTTCTCGAGCAGTTACAATTGTCAGAGGGTACATTGTTACAACTGATACATTCCTTAATATCTAAAAGCATTACATTTTTAAACTGTTTGCAAATTGTTTCAAAATATTTGTCAGCTTTGGTTATTTCTCTGTTTACACATGATGCTTCAATTAAATTGTAATGATGAGGTATTTTAAATAATATAACATTTGTGTTTGTTAACCTGCCCAGTGTAGTCTTCAGACCTGTTGTTGCTGCAGCTGTTTCATTATGGTATACATCATTGGAACCACCTATGAGAACTGCAAAGTAACTTCTTGACAAATTACTGCAATCTTCAGTGTTGATGAGGATCTGGTTGAATCTTGCTCCAGGTTTCACCATGCCTTCAATTTTAATGTTTCTTTGGGTTGTCAGGGTCTTCGTTTTTGTAGCCATCTCTCTTCCAAAACCATCAGAGTAGATTCTGATGTGTGTTGTTTTTTCTCTTCGTATTTCTTGACTCTGTGCTCCATCTTGTTCTTTATATGTTGCATTTGATACATTGTTTGTTCTATTCAATTTCAAAGCAGGTACCATCAAACCTGCGTTGCTGCAAGATTTTTTGCTGTGTTTCTTTTTCGATGATTTAAATACATCTGCGCTGTTTGTGCCACGGTCCATGTTTTTCTGCTTAGTGTGTTTGGCTTCACATGTGATTTTGTGGACTTCATTATCTTCAGGTCCATTATAATTGGGTATGTTACATACTTTAGGCCTAATAGTTTACCACAGCCACTGTTACATCTGAGTACATTACAAATCTGGATATTTCATGTCAGCTGCCCAAATACATAATACATGCATGAAATTAATGCTTTATTTTATCTTATGAGTTAGAGAAAACATTTCCTTGTGTCTGTTTAACACTGATCAAAAAAAAAAAAAAAAAAAAAACTTTAGCAACTGCATTGAAAATGATGGTTGCTCATAAGATTGTCAAATTTATTACAAATGTCAATGAAAGTTTTAGAGGAACACTTTCTCACAAAAACACTCATTTCTTTTGATGACTCATCTGATACTGGTGACGTGTGCATCCTTAACCAATGAAGTGATGGTAAATGTAGATCAGGGAAGCACAGACTGTGCCCATGGGTAGCAAGTGGCCCACCATTGGCCCGATGGCAGCTTGCCCTTCACCGTTCGTTCTTATAGTTTTTATTTATTTTACTCATCTTTCATTCCATCTCAGAAAGAAGAAGGCAAGCCCTTGTAAAACTTAGTTCTTTTGAGCCACACCATTGTAGCAGGCATTGGGAAAGGGGGATCTGGTTCCACATGTCTACAGCACACAGGAAGGTACACGCACACACACATGCACATGCACAACTTTCAGGGATTACGGAGAAAGGTATGTGTATCAATCTGAACTAACTGACCCTGATATGGAAATGACTGAGTCAAAAGTTACAAGCAAAAATTGTTCTGATACCTCTGACGGTGGACCTCTTCTACTGCAAGATCTTTGCTTTCCATATTCTAGGAGGATGTAATATGAACCAAAACAAGGAAAACTGTCTAGCAAACATGGGCTCTAAAACACATACCTTAACAGCTATGAGCACTTTCTCAGCAGAAGAGATGTGCTTCACAGAAGAAAAGATGAACAAGTGCTCACAGTTCTTTAGGTATGCACTTTGGAGCCCTCATTTACTGGACATTTTTTGTCCATACTACTTTCTCCCAAAATATGGAAAGCAAAGAGCTTGCGATAGAAGAAGTATCAGAGGTATTGAATGATTTTAGCTCTTAACTTCCGACTTGGTTGTTTCCGGACAAGGGGTTGTTGCCTGAAACTGATACACTCACCCTTCTCCTTCATCCCTGGACGCCTGTAACATCGTCATGGAATCAGCCTTTATATGTTTTATTTATTTACTTTTTGGACCCTCTTAGCTGACCTTGTGCAACTTGATGCAGATGGTATGTAGGCGTGACAAAGACTGCTCATACATGTGTCGCAGGCTTGTAAGATGTTTTGTCTAATGACACTGAGTGGAGATGAAGTGCCAACAATGTAATGAAACAGGATCATGACAGTTGTCTCAGCAACTGCTTCACATACTCACACCACACACTGTGGAAAATTTCTCCATTCACTCTCACTGCTGTCTTCTGGTTGCTCCTGGTATGTGGTGTATTGGTGCTACTTTCATATCTAGCTTTATGATTGATTTGTCTTTCAAGTCTTTGACAGTTCCTCTTACAAAAGTTATTAACTGTAATGTATTTCATATTAATAATCACAAAAATTATTATTATAAAGGAAATCAATTTCTTAAATGAGAGTAAATATTTGAAAACGGGAGGGATTTTATCTTCAGTTATAAGTGATTCTTTTACAAAGTATGACTCAGAATTTACATAACACTACAAATAAAAAGAAGAAAACAACAATAATAGCACTATGCAGCTACTGCAACATTACATTGTTTACTCATAAATAATGATAAAACATGAAGCATAGGCAATGTTTGTCCAAAGACTTGGGACTTCCATCACTTCTAAGCTATGGAATCCAGAGCTAAAAGTGAACAAACGCTACACCTTCAATTGTTACTGGAAAATTACACATTAATGTTGGAATCTTCTTTACACAATTAATTTTTTTGAGCATATTTCAAAATAGGGAATGAAGAAGGCCAAGGGGTAACAATAGTGGATAACAAAGAACTGCGGAAAAAGGTCATAAAAGAAAGTGATTGTAATAAAAATACAAGTGAGTGAAGAAGGAGACGAAGAAGAAGAAGAAGAAGAAGAAGAAGAAGAAGGAGGAGGAGGAGGAGGAGGATGAGGAAGAGGAGGAGGGTTAGGGGTAGGGGGAGGAGAGCTGCAGATTTTGATAAAGGATGAAGGAGTGCAAAATGGAGGAGGAACTTCCTGGCAGATTAAAACTGTGTGCCGGACCAAGACTCGAACTCAGGACCTTTGCCTTTTGCGGGCAAGTGCTCTACCAACTGAGCTACCCAAGCACGGCTCACACCCCATCCTCACAGCTTTACTTCTGCCAGTACCTTGTCTCCTACTTTCCAAACTTCACAGAAGCTCTCCTGCGAACCTTACAGAACTAGCACTCCTGGAAGAAAGGATATTGCGGAGACATGGCTTAGCCACAGCCTGGGGGATGTTTCCAGAATGATATTTTCACTCTGCAGTGGAGTGTGTGCTGATATGAAACTTCCTGGCAGATTAAAACTGTGTACCAGACCAAGATTCGAACTCGGGACCTTTGCCTTTCGTGGGCAAGTGCTCTACCAACTGAGCTACCCAAGCACGACTCACGCCCCGTCCTCACAGCTTTACTTCCACCAGTACCTCATCTCCTACTTCCCAAACTTCACAGAAGCTCTCCTGTGAACCTTGCAGAACTAGCACTCCTGGAAAATAGGATATTGTGGAGTTCTGCAAGGTTCGTAGGAGAGCTTCTGTGAAGTTTGGACAGTAGGAGATGAGGTACTGGTGGAAGTAAAGCTGTGAAGACGGGGCCTGAGTCGTGCGTGGGTAGCTCAGTTGGTAGAGCACTTGCCCGCGAAAGACAAAGGTCCTAAGTTTGAGTCTTGGTCTGGCACACAGTTTTAATCTGCCAGGAAGTTTCATATCAGCACGCACTCCGCTGCAGAGTGAAAATTTCATTCTGAAAATGGAGGAGGGATGGAGAAAAACAGGAGGATAAGGAGTGGACAGTGTGGGCAAATATAGAGGTGGGGAGAGGAGTGATGTGGGAATAAGATGCAACATGGAAACACTTTTGGAGGTTTTAAGCATACAGTACCTCTCTTGAGGTAAATGCATTGGTGTAAGAAAACTCAACAATGACTGCCTGATTCATTGTGACTGTCAGCGATTAAGCTACTATACTGATTAAAAATAAAAAAATACAAATTTAGTATAGTTCCACATAATGAATAAATGTGGGGTCCAACTCCTCTCACACAAGTTTTGCATAAAAACTATGGAATGAGCCGACAAATAATGTTACCTTCCATCAGGAATGTGGGTGCACTCAGCGACTTTTGTATGATTTACAGATGATAAGAGCACAGCAATCAGTTGTCCTTTTTTGCTGGTTTTATTTGGCAAATCTAGATTTCAGCTAGTGCCTAGCCATTATCAATGCATTCCTTCATACTATCAATGCATTGATAATGGCTAGGCACTAGGCAAAATCTAAATTTGCCAAATAAAACCCACAAAAAAGGACAACTGATTGCTGTGCTCTACTATTTGTAAACTATTTTTGTATTCAACAGACAAATGAACCACTATTCAAGAAACGCATACTTCATCCTAGTTGTTGTTGTTGTTGTTGTTGTGGTCTTCAGTCCTGCGACTGGTTTGATGCAGCTCTCCATGCTACTCTATCCTGTGCAAGCTTCTTCATCTCCCAGTACCAACTGCAACCTACATTCTTCTGAATCTGCTTGGTGTATTCATCTCTTGGTCTCCCTCTACAATTTTACCCTCCACATGGCCCTCCTATACTAAATTGGTGATCCCTTTATGCCTCAGAACATACCCTACTAACCGATCCCTTCTTCTTGTCAAGTTGTGCCACACACTTCTCTTCTCCCCAATCCTATTCAATACCTCCTCACTAGTTATGTGATCTACCCATCTAATCTTCAGCATTCTTCTGTAGCACCACATTTTGAAAGCTTCTATTCTCTTCTTGCCTAAACTATTTATCGTCCATGTTTCACTTCCACACATGGCTACACTCCATACAAATACTTTCAGAAACAACTTCCTGACACTCAAATCTATACTCGATGTTAACAAATTTCTCTTCTTCAGAAACGCTTTCCTTGCCACTGACAGTCTGCATTTTATATCCTCTCTACTTCAACCATGATCAGTTATTTTGCTCCCCAAATAGCAAAACTCCTTTACCACTTTAAGTGTCTAATTTCCTAATCTAATTCCCACAGCAGCACCCAACTTAATTCCATTATCCTCGTTTTGCTTTTGTTGATGTTCATCTTATATCCTCCTTTCAAGACACTATCCACTCCGTTCAACTGCTCTTCCAAGTCCTTTGCTGTCTCTGACAAAATTACAATGTCATCAGCGAACCTCAAAGTTTTTATTTCTTCTCCATGGATTTTAATACCTGCTCTGAATTTTTCTTTTGTTTCCTTCACTGCTTGCTCAATATACAGATTGAATAACATCGGGGAGAGGCTACACTCCTGTCTCACTTCCTTCCCAACCACTGCTTCCCTTTCATGCCCCTCAACTCTTATAACTGCCATCTGGTTCCTGTACAAATTGTAAATAGCCTTTCGCTCCCTGTATTTTACCCCTGCCACCTTCAGAATTTGAAAGAGAGTATTCCAGTCAACATTGTCGAAAGCTTTCTCTAAGTCTACAAATACTATAAACATAGGTTTGCCTTTCCTTAATCTAGCTTCTAAAATAAGTCGTAGGGTCAGTATTGCCTCACGTGTTCCAACATTTCTACGGAATCCAAACTCATCTTCCCCGAGGTTGGCTTCTATCAGTTTTTCCATTCATCTGTAAAGAATTTGCGTTAGTATTTTGCAGCCGTGACTTATTAAACTGATAGTTCGGTAATTTTCACATCTGTCAACACCTGCTTGGGATTGGAATCATTATATTCTTCTTGAAGTCTTAGGGTATTTCTCCTGTCTCGTACATCTTGCTCAACAGATGGTAGAGTTTTCTCAGGACTGGCTCTCCCAAGGCTGTCGGTAGTTCTAATGGAATGTTATCTACTCTCAGGGCTTTGTTTCGACTCAGGACTTTCAGTGCTCTGTCAAACTCTTCACGCAGTATCATATCTCCCATTTCATCTTCATCTACATCCTATTCCATTTCCATAATATTGTTCTCAAGTACATCACCCTTGTTTAGACCCTCTACATACTCCTTCCATCTTTCTGCTTTCCCTTCTTTGCTTAGAACTGGGTTTCCATCTGAGCTCTTGATATTCGTACAAGTGGTTCTCTTTTCTCCAAAGGTCTCTTTAATTTTCCTGTAGGCACTATCTATCTTACCCCTAGTGAGATAAGCCTCTACATCCTTACATTTGTCCTCTAGCCATCCCTGCTTAGCCATTTTGCACTTCCTGTCGATCTCATTTTTGAGACGTTTGTATTCCTTTTTGCCTGCTTCATTTACTGCATTTTTATATTTTCTCCTTTCATCCTAGTATCAAACTGTATAATGCATCACTGAGATGCATAAAAATAACACTGGACAAAAATAAATTCAAATCATTAGTAAAAGATTACTTGGTTGATTCAGCTTCTATTCTGTCAAGAAGTATCTAGGAAAAGGAAACTGTAACACTTTCTGATGCTATTTTTTTTTAAAAAATAGCCCTAATTATATAACATTATGTAGAATTATTTGTACTTGAAAAATAACTGTGTTTTACTGTAAGCAATGTTCATATTACTTATGAGCTAGTCCAATGTCTGTTTTACAACACTAGATTTACAGGACCACTACATAAATAAATATATAAAAACTTGTTTAATTATTTACATGGGTTTAATTTTATATACTACATGCTGACAAACTCAGCATTGCCCGGGGTATTTATTTTACCAATTTTCTATCAGAAATGGAAAAAAAAGAACTGTGTTTGTAGTGGAGTATTGAAAAAAATTTCTTTCTGTGCTTTCATAAAAATACCTTTCAAATTATGAAATATTTGTAGAAAGAAATAGGCATAATGTGCAAATGTGTAATTACAGTAGCCAAATTAAGAAACCTGATCCCACATGGTTTCTATACACTGGATGCAACTGATCTGCACATCTACAATGCTATTTTGTAAATGTCTAAATTGGAATGCCTCTTCATAGCTCTATAGATGACTATCGTTTTCGCCTACAGCCATTTGTGCTTTGCAGTTAAAAGCTGTCAAAAGTACTGACAAGTGTCAGGAATTTCCTTAAGTTGACTTTACTGCAGAAGTGTCTTTGTAGTTAAGAATAATGTATTAAAACTTTGTGCATGCTGTGACATTTTTTTCATGTATCTCCGTGTTTATGATGTCATACCTCTTGAACTATGTGCTGTACAATGACATATTTGTGTAGGTACATTCAGCAGTATATGTGGATACTGTTAGCAAAATATGTTGTGAACAGAGTTAGCAGCAAAGAAATAATAGGTCTAAATATCATTCACAATGTGGCAGTTGTTCATGTACCTCAGTGTTTATGAGGCCATATCTCCTGAATTATTTGTAGTACCATTATACACTTTTGTACGTGCATTTGGTGGCATATGTGGATATTTCAAACAAAATTTATTAGGAATAAAATCAAATAATGGAAAATCCAGATTGGAATGTAACAATATTTGAAAAGGAAAGTCACCACTCACTGTATAGAGGAAATGCTGAGGCATAACAAAAAGAAATTTGGACAGACTTTTTGTTGTTCCTATCTGCAACTCAGCATCTCCACTATATAGTCAATATTGTTAGGAATACAGTTAGTAGCACAGAAGTAATCAGTTAAGTGTCATGCACAATGCGGATGCTTTTCACGTACCTCACTGTTTCTGATGTCATGTCTCCTGAACTATGATAGGTAGGTGGCCCTCAGCCCCACAGCGACTGTTGCCTAACACTAAGAGATATGTGTACCAAGTCTGGTTGAACTCGGTTCACTGGTTTAGGAGGCGATGTGGAGAAAACACACACACACACACACACACACACACACACACACACACACGTTCTTGTAATATGTATGGACTGTAATGTAGAGAATTTGAAGGACTGTCAGGATTACATTTGCATGATATACTGTAATATTTGAAAAATATTCTGATAAACTTCATTAGAAATTTTGGCATATTTTTATAAATATATACAATGAGGGTTACAACTTGGTGTCTTGCAGAATACTATTCATTAAAAGATATATAATGTGACATACATGATTCATAATTTATAACTAATAAGTTAAAAATAGACATTTTCTGAGAGTTTCTGTGCGGAACAAATGATCAATTTATATGAAAATAGCTGTCCTGTGTAATAACATGACATATTCATAAGGATAACGGGCTTCCATTATTAGTGTAATATAGAGCATAAGCCAATCAGATAATGTAACAGTACTTTAAATTTTTCCAAAAGTGTAACTTCTAATACTTATGAACTTATGTATGGAAAACACTGAAATTGAAGGAGAGTTGTTCAACAGAAAATTACACTAAAAAAATTACTATCATTATCGGAAACTTCTCCTCAAGTTTAGTGAGAGAACTTCTTGTGCCTCTTTTGTTGTGTTGAGGATCTGGGTGTCCGTTCCAATCTCTGGACTGAAAATAAATAAACAAAAATAAATAAATAAATCATAATGCACAAAATTGGGAACTACTGTGGTGAAGTGATCTGCTACTAGTGGTGTTCATTAAAATACGTTAGGTCTAAATCACAATTACTGGAAAAACTTAATAATATAGAAATTTAAGCTTTAAAAGAGATTTGTAATGCAACTGCAACTCACTTGGTACACTTTACAAGACAAGTAAAACAGTCTATGGGTCTTTCTCTTATTTTATGATGTGATTAAGCAAGGTATACATTCCACATTGCATACAAAGGGCAGTGTATATCTCTTGTACCAGTCTTAAAATGATAAATATTGTTATGGTGCCACCTTGGAACACGCTTCATGTTACTACAAAATTGTAGGAGATTTAATGTTTGTGTGTTGTATGTATTGCCACTTTACATAATGTGTATTTCTGGAGGGTATCATTATATTTCAAAGTCAACAATCATATAAACAGTTTAAAATGTATGTGCAACATACTCACCGATGAAAATATCACTTATGTTTGCATACATCTGAAAGATGGTTTTATTTCAAGAATTTAGTAGTTGTTCCTAAATCAACAAATGTTGCTAAAGATACATAACATCCTCAGTATTACTGTCAATGTAGTCATGTTTGAATTATTGCTAGCATTATTGTAATCTCCAGCAAAAGGAGCTCTGCCAGATAGTGATAGAGGGGTGGGGGGAGGAGGCAAGGAGAGAAAACAGTAAATTAAATAAAAGTATTTGTAAATATCTCTAATATGTTTCTTGTGAAGAGACAACTAAAATTTATTAAGAGAAATAATAAGTGTATAAAGAAAACTAAACAGAAACTTACTTTGGGTAAGCACTACATTTCATCTGTCAGATGGCACAGTAACTAACAACAAAGACAAAACTGTGGCTGGAGACAGTGGTCATGTGTGTGGGAGTTGTGCTTATGTGAATGTTTTCCATTCCTGAAGTAGAACATTTTTATCCCAAAGCTTAAATGTATAGCTGTCTTTTCACCAATCTACAACTCAATAACCCTTCTACGTGGTGAGCAGCAATCTACCCTTTCATAATACTACTGTTATTCCACCCTGATCTCATCGTTGTTGATAGTCAAAACTGGTATCTATAACACATACATAAAAAGTTCTCGGTTTACTTGCCACTTCAAATTTGGATAAAATCCCGAGCTTTCGATGACTACATCCGTCATCTTTGTCAGGGATAAAACTGACTGTCGTGGACCAATGAGGCTTCCGCTTTTATAAGCAGTGGATAACTTCTCATTGGCTGGATGATGTCACGGTGAAAATGGCGTGTACGGAGGTGGTGGCCTCTATGTCCATCGACTTTGTTTTGCGCATTTTATCCAGTGTTGCTTGCAGCGCCATCCATCACAACAGGCAGAGAACTGCGAGGAATGTAAGAAGTCTCCCTCTGCGCTCTTTCTATATCAGCTGCACACTTCCACGCATTGCTGAGTACATATCCAGAGTCTCTGTTGAAATTATTTTCACATAGTCTAATTTCAACTGCTTCCCTGATGACAGAGTCCCAATAGTTTGAAGCGTGAGCAAGTTTTCTTGTTTCATTGAATAGAATCTTATGTTTATTTAAGAAACTGTGCTCAGCCACCACAGATTTTTCTAGATACCTGTATTTCAGATGACATTAATGTTCCACACAGTGATCAGCAACAGTTCTTATAGACTGGCCCACATAATTTTTGCCACACTCGCAAGGAATGCTGTAAATTCCCGGTACTCTCAGGTCGAGATTATCTTTCACAGGTCGCAACATTTCCTTAATCTTCCTGGGTGACTGGAAGACTGGTCTGATCTGATTCCCTGCTGGCTCAGGACTCTACCGAACTTGCTGGTCGTTGCACCACAGAATGGTAGCCGCGCGATGTGTTGGTCATCTTGATCTGTTCGAACAGTGTCCTTCCTAGGTTCATTCGCCAGAGTAGCTCTGATATCATGATCAGACTATCCATTTTTTTCTGAATACCATTGTCAGATGGTTAATCTCGGAACCAAGATGATCCTTGTCCAAAGTAGTCCTTGCTCTATGTACCAAGGTATTCACCATAGCTCTCTTCTGAGCTGGATGGTGGAAACTACGTGCGTTTAGATATAAATCTGCATATGTCGGTTTTCTGTGCACAGAATGTCCGAGATGTCCATCTGATTTTCGCTCCACCAGCACATCTCAGAAGGGTAACTTCCCAGCCTCCTTCACCTCCATTGTAAATCTTATGTTCTGGTGTATACCATTCAAATGATCAACAAACTGCTGCAGTGCCTCATTGCCATGTGGCCCGATTAAAAATGTATCATCAAGATACCTAGAGAAGCAGGATGGACGTAAGGGAGCACTGTTCAGTGCTCGTTCTTCGAAATCCTCCACGAAAAAGTTAGCTATGGCTGGTGACATTGGTGAACCCATGGCTGTTCCATCAGGCATTTCATAATATTTTCCACCATACAAAAAGTAGGTGGGCATCAACGTGTGTCGAAATAACTTCAGTATTTCAGGAGAGAAATGAGCAGCCAACAGTTTTAACGTATCTTCCACCGGTATCTTTGTAAACGAAGAGACCATGTCTAGGCAGATCATGTCATTCAGACCCATCCTCAACTGCTTTATGATGTCAACAAACATTTTTGAGTAATTAATATGATGGCTACAGTGGCTGACTATAGGTGCTAATACTTTGGTTAAGTATTTTGCCAACCGATTTGTAGGAGACCCAATAGCACTAACAATAGGTCTTAATGGGACCCCATACTTATGGACCTTGGGTAGACCGTATAACCTAGGTGGCCTCAGTGCTCTTGGTTGTAGATTCTTGACTAGTTCTTCTGGGAGGCCAGAGTTCTTCAGTAGCTCCCCTGTCTTCCTGTTAAGTGCTGCTGTGGGATCCCGTTTAAGAATCCGGTACGTGGTATCTTCCAATAATAGGGACACTTTCGGTAGCATTGAGGATAACTGTGGCATTCCCTATGTCGGCTGTTAGCACAACTAACTCTATTTGATGAAACAAGAATACTTGCTCACGCTTCAAACTATTGAGACTCTGTCATCAGGGAAGCAGTTGAAATTAGACTATGTGAAAAAAATTTCAACAGAGACTCCGGATATGGAAGTGCGCAGTTGATAAAGAAAGAGCGCAGAGGCAGACTTCTTACATTCCTCGCAGTTCTCCACCTGCTGTGATGGATGGCACTGCAAGCAAGGCTGGATAAAGTGCGCAAACAAAATCTATGGACATAGTGACGTCATCCAGCCAATGAGAAGCCATCCACTGCTTATAAAAGCGGAAGCCTCACCGGTCCACGACAGTCAGTTTTATCCCTGATGAAGATGAGGAGGTAGTCATCAAAAGCTTGGGATTTTATCCAAATTTGACGTGGCAAGTAAACCGAGAACTTTTTATGCAAGGACTCCATCGCGAAAGACTTCATAGTCATCTATAACACATGTTCTTCAAAGCAACCAATGATGGTACAATATGATTTCAAGTAGGGAAACTTGTTGCAAGTGCACATACAATACCAAAAACCAATCTTATGTGCAGCTCATAAGCCCCTCACAGTAAAAAACTGAAACAGCAAACCTTACCTGAACATTCTATCAGCAACATCTATGAGCATCCAACAGTGCTGCTCTCATTGAGCTTGAGCACCATTTTGTGCTTCCCAGAAAAAGTGACTGGAGGTGGCTCACACCACGTGGCTTGATAGCCATTCCCTAGTGAGCAATAGGCTTGTGAGTGGCTCATTAGCAGTTGAGTTTGCAAGTGCTTATGCACCATTAATGGTGGGTGAATGTGTGCCCCCCCCCCCCCCAAATTCACAATTAAAACAAAAGAAACCTGCATATTTAATTTACAGAATGCCCAAAAAGGCATTAATTAGGTTTACAATCTATACTTTATAACTTGAGAAATTATGCTAGCATAATGCAGTTGTTTGGAAAGTTATTTTTTCAGTTAATATTGATACATAAGGTCTTTGAATTGTTACAAGTAATTGGAAGTTGTTTCTTAAATTAATATAAATTCTGATGTAAGGTCTTTGGAAAGTTATTATTGGCATGTAATTAGAAACAGAGAAGCATTAGGAATGTTGGGGCAGCAGGAGTAGTAAAGAACAGGACAGTGGGGTGTGGGGGGAGGAGGGGGGAGATGAGGATGGGCAAGAGCAGGGGATGCCCAAACACACTATGAGTGACAGAGCATTGGTGCTGCAGCCGGCCAATACTGACCTCACACCACAACACGGTTGTCACACAGTGAGGACCACACCAGGGGAAAAACACACAAGAAAAGAGGGAACAAAATGGCACAAAAGACCAGAAAAAACATAGGAAAAGCAGCAGCTACCGACTAGGTGAAAAAGCAATGCCCCACAAGGGAAATAAGACACTGTAATGGAAGGTGATAGTAGTATTGATTACGATTCCATTGAATGAGCAGAAAACAGGGATCCAAACAGGAGGCAAACAGGCTGAAGCCAGTCATGCCACTGGGTCACCATCCATCACCAATAAGGATTGGGCGACATCTATTAACAAGACGTCAGGCTTGGATTGTGGATTGTGAAGGGGGAGTGGCACCTCTAGTGCAGCAGACAGGCCTTGTCGCAGGATTTACATTTCTTCTTCTTCTTCTTCTTCTTCTTCTTCTTCTTCTTCTCCTTCGTATATCGAGAAGGCTAGGGCCTGGAGAAAAGAGCAGATTTCAACGAGGTCCGGCATGGAGAAGGAGGGGGGGGGGGGGAGGGAGAGGGAGAGAGGGGGGGGGAGAGAGAGAGAGAGAGAGAGAGAGAGAGAGAGAGAGAGAGAGAGAGAGCTGGTGACCTTGGGTTGCACAGGCTGTGCGCCCCTCAGTCAACAGGAGACAGTAGGCCGCCAGTCTGAAAGACACTAGGGGGTTGGGTTTCTGGAAGGCGGCCCCATCACAGGCAGAGGTCAAAGAAGGGTAACACTTCTCTGGCTGGTTTGAGAGACTACATCTAGAGAGGGGGGGGACCACAGAGGAGGGGGAAAGGAGAGGGGTATGGGACTTGAATGAGGAGGAGGCAGGAGGAGGAGGAAGGGGAAAGGACAGTACAGAGGTAAAGGTAGATGTCATAGACACAGGGTGAAGATAGTCACATTTTTGATGAGCCTCAGTGTAGGATAAAGTAACAAGCTTATACTCCTGCATTTTGTTTTCCTTCAAACTGAGCATTCTGGCAAACCTGGAGAATGATGGCCATGGCAATTAACACACGTGGGTGGCAGAATACAGGAGATCTCCTCATCAAGGGTGTGTCCACATGCAACACATAGATGGTCCGCAGTTCAGCACGAAAACATTTGCCTAAAACACAAACACTGAAAACACATCATGGGAGACTCAATGTCACATTGATAAACCGTAATCTTGACCTTCTCTGAGAAGGTATCCTCCTCAAATGCCAGGATGAAGACACCAATATCAATGTGATTGTCCTTATGGCCTTTCTGAGCACCCCGAGCAAAATGAACGCCCCACTGTGCCAGGTTGGTCCGGAATTCCTCATCAGTTTGAAGAATGAGGTCCCTATGAAAAATTAACCTTGAACTATATTCAAAGACTGGTGTGGCATAATGGACACAGGGATGTGGCCAACATGGCTGCAGATTGTGCGACGGAAGAAGTTTTGATTGACAATATATCTGACATCATTTTACCAGAGAATCCACTTTGCTAAACTTGTCTTCAATAATTTCTATGAAAAATAACAGCTCTGTGGTGGTGAAAGTGTCCCCATCAGTTCCAGAGCAGACCAGGTGATTGGGACAGGGTTTCACCTCAAGCTGACAAGACTTGCCCTCTTTCCACAGGGCAGACAGGGAAGAGAAGGCTGCAGGGTCCCAAGAAGCAACATTAAGAGATCCATTTCCAAATAAGAAGATGACCATAGAAGAATGGCCAGTTTTTTGGAGCTTTATGCATTTTGTACGCAACATCTGATATCATTCACTCTGATCAGGGGTTCTGCTCATGGGTGCCACCCAGCAACAACACGGGCTGTCTGCTACGGCGGCCATTGCTGGGAGTTCTGATGCTCAAGAATGACAGACAACCACTCCTAGGCATACATGACAAGGCAGCAGATCAGGTATCAGAAGTGTCATCCCTGTTTTGTCAGGTGGCTCAACCAAAAAGGGCACATAAAGATTCTACCACACAAACTTGCTACCGTGCTGGCTACGTAGCCTTAAGAGGACAATTGTGTCGAGTAAAACGTGAAAGAGGCTGTAAGGCCACACATTCTTCTCCAGTTGGCTCACACTACAGAGGTAAAATTTAAAGTAGGAGATCAAGCCCATAAGGGGGACCAAAAATGCAAGCATGCAGGTGGGGGGGGGGGGGGGGGGGGGAAGAAAAATTGCAAAAGGAATACCAGAAACCAGGAGGACATCCAGACCAATGACCAATGTAAGCAAGGAAACCAAGAGAGGGGAAGGAGGGGCCAGAGGGGAAGGAGCAAGGACAGGGAAAGAGGAGCATGGGGAAGGGAATGAATCCCAGAAAGGAAGAAACGGCCGCAATAGTTTGGGACCACATGTGTGCCACATACGAGCTCATGAAAGAGCTGTGAGCCCCATGGGGGGCTGGGGAAAAGGAATGAAAAAGGAAACTGCCTGGCAGGAATTTGTACAGTGTATAGTTCAATCATCACTAGCACTTGGTTTAAGAACCATGAATTTATGTTATATATGTGGAAGAAACCTGGGGACACTGGAATGTTTCAAACTGATTGTGTAATGGTTAGACAGGGATTCTGAAATCAAATTTTAAATTGGACATCATTTCCAGGGGAAGATGTGGACTCTCAACATACCATAATGATTATGCTATACAGACTAAAACTGAAGAAATTGCAAAAAGATAGGAAATTAAGGAGAAGAGACAGGGATAAACTGAAGGTACCATGGGCTGCCGAAAGTTTCAGTGGGGGCATTATGAAGTATTGGACTCAAACAGCGAAAAAAAAAAAAAAATTGAAAGAGTAACTTTGAGAGATGAAATAGGGAACACTATGGTGGAACACATAAGCAAAAAGACAATGCCTAATAGAAATTCTTGGATAACACAGAAGATACTTAATTTAGCGGATGAAAGAAGAAAATATGAAAATGCAACACTCAGAGCAAACAGAAGAGAATACTCATGTCTAAAAAATGAGACTGAAAGAAAGTGCAAAATTGCTAAGCAGGAATAGCTAGATGACAAATCCAATGCTGTAAAAGAATGCCTAATTAGGGGGGAAGATAGAAGCATAGGAAATTTAAAGAGATCTTTAGAGAAAAGAGCAACAACCATATGAATATCAAGAGCTCAGATGGCAAACTCATATTAAGTAAAGAAGAAGCTGAAACATGGAAGGATTGTGTAGAGGATATATATAGGGAGAACAAACTTGAGGCCAATATTATAGAAAGGGAAGAAGAAGAAGATAAAGATGAGATGGGAGATACCATGAGAAAAATATGACAGAGCACTGAAAGACCTAAGAGGAAACAAACTTCCTGTAGTAGACAACAGTTCCTCAGAATGACTGAGATCCTGTGGAGGGCAAGCCATGACAAAATTATTCCACCTGGTGTGCAAGATATATGAGATCAGCACAGACTGGCCACTAGAGGCCACCTGTAGGAAGCATGCACGCGGTACCATCTCCATCGCACTGTCTACTGGTGACTCATGCCTATACATGCACAGAACAGTGCTGACTCACACTCACTATATTCTTTTAATTTTTACTGCTCACACCAGTTGTTCTGTGTATCACTTATGTTGCACCTTCTTAATGATTCTTTTGCCTTGTCACATATAGAGTTATGAGAGGATTATTTCCGTTATTGTTCAGAGTTTAATGAATAAAGCCATATTTGTGTTATTTGGATTGGTTTCTCGTATTACATGGTTACTACATGACTGGTGATGAGTTTGGAATGGTTTCCATGTGTGCAGTCTTTAAGTGCCATTTCATCTGGTTTAGTCTTTATGGATGTTGTGCTACCATCCCTGATTGAACAGCTTACTTTGGCAGTGACCAGTCCATCCACTCACTTTTTCTCCATATGATAATTCAGCCAAGGATTGAGAAGCTTACAAAAAAAGACTCGACAGCATTTTTTGCCTTTTTGTGTGACAGACTCGAATTTGTGCAAAGCCTTATTCTCTCATGGATTCCACCTAAGGTGTATCAATTACTGTGTCAGCTTGCCCCTTTACAAGAACTGGAAGCACTTGCTTTTGATCACATGTGCAGTTTATTGTCTAACTACCATCACAAATGACTGCATGTGATAGAGGTGCTTGTTGAATTCAACAGATGGTGCAAGAAATCAAACCAGTCATACAGCACCTGGGCAGCCAAACTTCATGGCCTTAGCTGCAAGTGTCCATTCATTACTGATGACCATAATGGCTCTTATGCAGACTCTATGGTGTGCGGCGGAAAAAATATCAATTTAGCTCCAGACAAGGAAGTATGCCAGAAGGTTATACTCTGTGAATACCCCCTGAATGGCAGAAGTTTTGCAACTAGCACAATCTTCTGAAGTTTCTTGGGCGATGGGTGACCAAATTGTAGTGTGTGGCAATGTGGCAGTAGTGTCGTAAGATGTGCTCCTTAGGATGGCAGACAGCTTGCATAAGGAAGCAGTAGTGGCAGCAGCAAATATGCAGGCCTAGTATTGAGCAGACCAACGCTGGCCCAGGTAGCTGTGACCACCACAGTGCGAGCATCAGTGTTTTCTGTTTCCATCTTGTCCTTTGCATTTTGTGCAAGCATGAACGTTTGGCATGCCCTAAGCACTGGGTTGCTTGGAATGCTTGACAGAATTAAGGCCATGTTGCCTCCATGTGTCATTCACCAAAGGTTGCTCAGGATATGAATGTGGATGTAAACTGTGTGACACCAAGGTTTGTGATTTCTCCAAAGTTGTTTATCGAGTTAAGTGTTTTTCACTAGGTGCTCTGGCTACAGGTTGGCACAGGTGCTGTAGCAACGTTATTGAATCCTCAAACCTATGTGACTTTAGGCTCACTCCGATTGACACTGATCAAACAGAAGCTGGTCAGTTATAACAAACAGAACATTGTGGTGTTGGGACAATTTGCAGCATCTGCCTTTTACAAGTCAGTGGTTCATTCTATTACATTTTTGGTGGTTGCTGACACTGGTGTTGAGAACTTGTTCGGGATGGATGCATTTCAGGCCTTTGGATTTTCTGTCACCAACACAGTTCACCTTGTGTCCAATCAGGTACCATGTTCTCAAATGGTAACAGTATGTGAGGAGTTTTTGGACTTGTTTTCGCAAGGTATAGGGTATGCTATGAATCTTTCTGCTCATATTTCTTTGAAATCCAAGGCTCAGCCTCATTTTTGTCATGTGCTTCCTATTCCTATTGTCCTGCAAGATCAAGTGAAAGCAGAATTGGACAGACTTCCATCTCTACTGGTGGTGCAACCTATTATTGCTAGTGAATGGTCATCTGAAGGTTGTAGTTCAGAAGTAGTTGGGGTAACTTCACCTCTGTGGCAACTTGAGTACTATTGTCAATGTGACTTGAGTACTACTGTCAATGCGCAGTCAATCGTGCATACATATCTTCTCCCACTCCAGGAGGAACTGTTGGTGAAAACATCAGGTGGCCAGTACTATTTGTCTGAAGTGTATCTGCAGGTTCCTATGGACAAAGAGTCTTGGCCAGTTCTGGTTTTGGATACTCCTTTCTGTCTTTATCAATATTTGTGCCTTCCTTTTGGTGTGGCCAGTGCCCCTGCTATTTGCCAATGATTTTTGGAGTAATTGGCTATGCCTGTCCCAGGTTGCATTAACTATCTAGATGTTGTCACAGGCTCCTCCACAGCTGATCATCTGAAAACATTATACACCTTGTTTTCTTTCTTACAGTACACAGGCTTATGAGGTAACCTTGCAAAATCAAATATAATTTCAAAGGGAGAAGTTGATGATCTATTCATACGACTGAATTTTATGTAGTTTTAGCTCTCTGAGGCTGCAGATGTGTGTGCTAGTTGCACTTGCGTGAGTGTGCGTGTGTGTATGTGTGTCTACTGCGGACAAAGGCCTTAATGGCCGAAAGCTATCGCGGCTCAGCATCTCCGCTATATGGTGAGTGGCAACTTTCCTTCTCTCGTATTGTTACATTCCATCCTGGATTTTCCATTGTTTGAATTTTATGAGTTACTTTTTCACCATACTGCTGTACTTTTTCTCTTGAACTGTTTTCCCCATATATATTTAAGAAATGAATGATCATACAATGTCAGCTTTCATGGTTGATACTGACATCACTTAATAATTCTGGGTTACAGGGCATGGTTGATGGATAAAACTTTTTTTTACATCAACTATGGCCTCTTAGCCTGGAAGTTTTAGGTGATGTAAGAAACGATAATTAAACACAGTTGTTACCTGTGACTTATCAGTTATAGCCCTTCCATCTAAGCCAATAGTTATCATGTTCTCTGGCCAGTTGTCCTGTCTCTCATTTGACTGCCTTTTATATAGCCTTAAGTCTGTTGTTGGACATAATGTGCATATTCCTTTATGTTTTAGTAAATTTTTTTTGTAGTTTTCAGTAGCTTTTGTAGTCTGCAACCACTGCTGGATCTTTAATTGTTACTGTCAACACAAACAATTCCCTTTGCCTTTTACAAGATACTTTAATCCTTCTGATGATCAATGGGTTTTTACATGGCTGTTTAATGTCCTTTCAGATTAGCTTTAAAAATAATGACATGAATTTATCATGGAATACATTAAATTTTATGGCAGCTTTTGGTTCATTATAAATTCATCCCAGATCATCTCTTGTAAACTATTCTTAAAAACATTTGTTCTGGATTTATTATAACTGATTTACCCTGAGGAATATCTACGTTGTAAGGCAATATCTCATTTATCTTAAATAAATGTGCATCATGATCAGAGGTACAGCATAACCCAACATCTGGCAGAAGACGTAGATACTTTCAACATAAAAAGTGATTCAGGGTCTGCACAAGCATTGAAGTATATGGTGTCTTTTCTTCACTCTAGTATCTACAGCTTTGCATGAGTTAACAAATATTGGTTGGGACCACCTAAAAAAGATTCACCCGACATAATACGATGGCTGTTCAAAAAGTAAGGCAACTTTTCAAACTGCATGGGCAACGTACATTTGATTATCAGTCTTTTTTTTTGTTATATTGGTACACATGTCCTGAACATATGTTCACATTTTCAAGCATACTGCATACTTCATTTGTTTTAGACAGACAGAAAGGTTAGATGTGTTTTAGTGTGCTCCACGCCTTTTGATTATTATAAAAAAAAAGGAGCAAATAATTTGCATAAAATTTTATGTGAAAAATGGAATAAAGTGCTCTATAACACTTGAAATGTTAACAGTTGCAAACGACGAGTCTGCTTTAAGTAAAAGAAATGTTTACAAGTGGTACAAGCTCTTCCAAGATGGCTGAGAAGATGCCAATGATGAACCTCGCTTTGGATGATCCTGCCCATCAACAAAAGATGATAATGTCGAAGCTGTGAAGAAAATTGTTTTGGAAAATCATCGAATTACCATAAGGGAAGTTGCTGAGGATGTTGGCATATTGGTTGGCTCATGTCATGCAATTTTATCGGCAGGAGACGTATGTCAGTGAAGTTTGTTCCAAAACTTTTCAATATTTATCAGAAGGACCGCTGCATGAGCATTGCTCAGGAGTTCCTGAAAGACATCAATGATGATCCTGATTTGCTCAAAACGCTCACAACTGGTGATGAAACATTGTTTACGGTCATAACATCAAAACCAAAGCCCAATGGTCCCAATGGAAGCACTCTGGAGAGCCAAGACTGAAAAAAGCACACCACGTCCAATTAAATGTCACAGTTTTGCTCACTGTTTTTTTTTTTTTTTTTTTTCGATTACCGTGGTGTAGTGCATCATGAATTTTTGTCTCAAGGTCATATGGTCATTAAGGAGTATTACCTTGATGTTACGCGCAGTTTGCGAGAAGCAATATGCAAAAGACATCTGGAAATGTGGAAAAACAATTCATAGCTTTTGCATCACAACACTTCACCTGCTCATTCATTGTTGCTTGTAAGAGATTTTTTGGCCAAAAACAATACTACAATCATGCTTCAGCCACCATTTTCACCAGATTTGGCCCCCTGTGACTTTTTCCTGTTCCCAAAACTGAAGAGACCTATGAAAGGACGAAGACTTTCAATGATTGAGGAAATAAAAGCTGCATCACTGGAAATATCAAAAAGTGCTTATGAGAAGTGCTTCAAGAATTGGAAGAAGCGTTGGCACAAGTGTATTGTATCTGAGGGTGATAACTTTGAAGGGGATAACATGAATATTGATGAAAATAGAAAAGATAAGAGCATTAAATTTATATTTTAATACTTATATATAAAAAAACAAAGATGAGGTGACTTACCGAACAAAAGCGCTGGCAGGTCGATAGACACACAAACAAACACAAACATACACACAAAATTCAAGCTTTCGCAACAAACTGTTGCCTCATCAGGAAAGAGGGAAGGAGAGGGGAAGACGAAAGGAAGTGGGTTTTAAGGGAGAGGGTAAGGAGTCATTCCAATCCCGGGAGCAGAAAGACTTACCTTAGGGGGAAAAAAGGACAGGTATACACTCGCACACACGCACATATCCATCCACACTTATACAGACATAAGCAGAGATATTTAAAGACGAAGAGTTTAACTCTATGTAATCAACATTTTGACCCCTCTGCTGGGATATTCTTCAGGATCTTGTGCTGTCCACTGATGACTGAACCACCATGACTTCATTAGTGTAAAAAGACTGCCTTTTTTGTAAGAAGATTTGGTAAGTCACATTATCTTTGTTTTTAGATATATTTTTCCCACGTGGAATGTTTCCCTCTGTTATATTCATATCATTAATTTGAACCCAACAATTACGTTTGTTATTGTCACTGTTGCATTTCGAAATCTTTTCTGTCATCTTACTTCCTCTTTCTCATTTTGTTTTTGCAAGTAGTTTCACTTTGTATTCACCTTCTCCTTTTTACCGTAATCTACCATACAATTTTATCCCGCCTATATATACTCAATAATACATAACCCCACTTCCAAACCATAACCAAAAAAATATTTTTTTCCGCTTTCAAAACTACCGCTGCTATAAAATCCACCGTTTCCAGTTCACAAACAGTTCCTTTCACCTATTAAACAACCATTTCGGCTAGTTCTAATAACTTTTGCTTTATTTCCATTTCCGTTTTTCCCACATCACTGATCATTTTTAGCCGCTTCCCACAGGTTTTAACATCATTATTTCTTCGTCAGACAATTGTTAGCCTCATTTTCATAATCTGCCACCACAAAACCACTCCTTTTAATTCATTTACACGCAGTTTTTTTGAAATTTTCCCAAATTTCTCCACCCTTTAACGTGTTTAGGCGGCAACACAACCACCTAACCTTTGTGCACATCGTTGTTTACCAACCCCAGTTCACCACAGGATCAACATAGCTCAGCTTTAACAAACACTTTTTCGACTTTTTTCACACCAGATCTCCAGTTGCTTTCTAGTTCACCTTTATCTCTCCCCATATATTTTTATTTTCATTGTTATTTCAGCCTCATGTTACACTTTCCACCTTCTAATACCATGTCACCCTCACAACATCCCCACAACGACCCCATTAAGTTTTATTTACATTCCCTCTGCAAACATGCCTTTGCCCTAGCCAGATTACACTCCCATATTTTATTTACTCAGGCTTGTCTGACATTTGGCATTACCCCCAAAGGCCTCACACTTAAAGTTCCCATCTCTGGCTGTAACCCTTCTTTCTATCAGTCCCTATACCAGTTCCAAACTGAACAATCCATTGCCCTCACCCACCTAATCCTTCACCTACACATCAACTCACCCTCCACCTCAAAAAACTATCCAATCTCCTGGTTTCCCACCTCCGGAAAGGCAGCTCACTCACCCTTCACAACCTTTCCAGCAAACCTCAACCTCCTCTCATTGCACACAGACCCAGTCTCTCCCATCTACTCAATCTCCCACTTCCAGCTCCATTCCCCCCAAAACCTCAAAATTCTAATCAATACAATCTGGAACCACAACACTCTAATTCAGTAGTTAACCTTTCCTCCAAACCTCTCTCCCAATCTGAAACCTCTGTCCTATCCAAAGGCCTCACCTTCAGCCCTACTCCCAGATTCAACCAAACAGTCCTCGTCAAAGATTTACTGTCCTACACTCGTACTCTCTGTGATGTTGGTTTAGCACAATGGGTAGAGTGATGTTGGTTTAGCGTAATGAATAGAGTGATGTTGGTTTAGCGTAATGAATAGTGATGTTGGTTTAGCGTAACGAATAGCGGCTTGTGTCTGTGTATGAGCGGATGGATATGTGTGTGTGTGTGCAAGTGTATACCTGTCCTTTTTTCCCCCTAAGGTAAGTCTTTCTGCTCCCGGGACTGGAATGACTCCTTACCCTCTCCCTTAAAACCCACTTCCTTTCGTCTTCCCCTCTCCTTCCCTCTTTCCTGATGAGGCAACAGTTTGTTGCGAAAGCTTGAATTTTGTGTGTATGTTTGTGTTTGTTTGTGTGTCTATCGACCTGCCAGCGCTTTTGTTCGGTAAGTCACCTCATCTTTGTTTTTTTTATATATAATTTTTCCCAAGTGGAATGTTTCCTTCCATTATATTGATATTTTAATACTTAAATGCATTATTTAAAAAATTCAGGGTACTGCATTAGAAATATTAGTAACGTACCTGGTAGGTCAAGAGTGACAACAGATGGGCTTGTGGGAGTGCGCGAGGAGCGGTCACTGCTAGGTGTTGAAACATCACACTTGTCACTTTTTTCATCAACAGAGGAGACAGATGTTGCTGCAAGTGAGCGAGAAGACTGGGTACGTGCTGTAATAGGCAACTCAAGACCTTTCTCAACTAGATAGCGACTGACAACAGGACCAGTCTCCACATGTCGTGCTACAAGTTCAGCTAGTTGTTGCAGTGCACTCATATTTTGTTCCTGTAGTTCTCGTGTTTTTATGTCTTTCTGTAAACAAAAACATAGAAAACACAAATATAGTAAGAAGCAGGAGAGCCACACATTATTGGAAGTTCTTACATTATGCAGTCAACCACAGAGCTAATGGTACTGATGTCATTGTCTAATTGCTACATCAGTCTGATTCATGAGAACATAAAGAGCACTAAAAAAATAAATATTCCACAGCCACCATAAAAATGTCTTAGCTAGCTGAATGTAGAAAATAATTTCCTTGATATCGTATTGTTGAAACAAGGTTTGAGGGGATGAGGAAGTGGCTCTGGTTATTTGCTTCTGTACCAGGTCGGGATGGTAGTTGCGGGATGTGAAAGCTGTTTACAGGTTGTTGGTGTAATAGTTCAGGGATTCAGGACTGGGGCAGATTCGTTTGCCCCTCAAACCCAGAACCTCCCACAGAAGAACCCCAAAAGTGTCTGACTTGTGACAGGATACTTTCTGGGACTGGATCAGACTCTGAATGTGGCTCTCCAGCAGGGTTACGACTTCCTCAAATCCTGCCCTGAAATGGGATCCATCCTTCATGAAATCCTCCCCACTCCACCAAGAGTGTCTTTCTGCCGTCCACCTAACCTTCGTAACCTCTTGGTTCATCACTATGAAATCCCCAAACCACCTTCCCTACCCTCTGGCTCCTACCCTTGTAACCGCTCGTGCTGTAAAATCTGTCCCATGCACCATCCCACCACCAGCTACTCCAGTCCTGTAACCCGGAAAGTGTACATGATCAAAGGCAGAGCCACGTGTGAAAGCACCCACGTGATTTACCAACTGTCCTGCCTACACTGTGAAGCCTTCTATGTGGGAATGACCAGCAACAAACTGTCCATTCGCATGAACGGACACAGGCAGACAGTGTTTGTTGGTAATGAGGATCACCCTGTGGCTAAACATGCCTTGGTGCACGGCCAGCACATCTTGGCACAGTGTTACACCGTCCGGGTTATCTGGATACTTCCCACTGACACCAACACATCAGAACTCCGGAGATGGGAACTTGCCCTTTAATATATCCTCTCTTCCTGTTACCCACCAGGCCTCAACCTCCGCTAATTTCAAGTTGCCGCCCCTCGTACATCACTTGTCACTCAACAACATCTTTGCCTCTGTACTTCCGCCTCGACTGACATCTCTGCCCAAACTCTTTGCCTTTACATATGTCTGCTTGTGTCTGTATATGTGCGGATGGATATGGATATGTGTGTCTGTGCGAGTGTATACCTGTCCCTTTTTCCCCCTAAGGTTAGTCTTTCCGCTCCCGGGATTGGAATGACTCCTTACCTTCTCCTGTAAAACCCACATCCTTTCCGCAATTATTGGTGATTAAAGGTTATAACACTTTTTGGCGACGAGGTCGGATATTTTCACTGCGTTGTGGATTTGTGTGTTCGTGACGGGGCAGACATGGAACAGCTTATGCAAGTGCTCATTGAACAACAAACAGAGCTGACGGCTGCAATTCAGGCGTTGTCGACGTCACTTTCTCATCGTCTGTCTTACTCTTCTCCGCCTCCATTCCCTCCTTACGACGAGGCCGCTGAAGACTGGGAGGATTATGAGAAGCGTTTGCGGCAACACTTCTTGGCTTTCGGCGTTGTCGACGCTCCTATGTGTAAGTCGTTATTTCTACCTTGGATTTCCCCACGGATCTATCAGCTACTATCTCAGTTAGCCCCTCTGCGGGAACCTGCCTCCCAAGAAATGTGTGACTTATTGTCTAACTATTACCGCAAAAACACCCACGTCGTTGCCGCCCGCGTGGCGTTCTACCGGTGTCGTAAACAGCCCCATCAATCTTACCGGGCTTGGGCGGCGGAACTACACGGTCTGAGTAGGAAATGTCAGTTTGTCACGGACACTCATCATGAGTCTTATGCTGATTCAATGGTTAGAGATGCTAATCTACGGCTTGCTCCTGATAAAGAAATTCGGCAACATGCCCTACAACTGCCAAACCCGTTGTTGTCGGAAGTTCTAAGCATCACTCAATCCTTTGAAGTGTCTCACACAGCTGGCGCGCAAATAGACACGTGGTGTGATGTAGGCGCTGTACAGTCAACTTTCAACATGGACAATTTGCCTGTTTCACAGGAGAACGAAGATGTGGCGGCGGTCACTCGCGTAAACAACGTCATGTTGGGCCGCAGCGCTCGCAGTGAAAACAGCAACCACAGAAGCAGGTTCGTTCCGCACTTCCTTCTTGTCCACGTTGTTTCATACAGCATGACAGGGCCGCATGTCCAAAACGTTGGGCCACGTGTAATTCATGTAGGAAAAAAGGCCACACTGCTTCCGTGTGTCAGTCCCCTAAAGTTCCCGTCGACGAGGACGAGGCATCGGACATGGATGTTAACTGTGTGCTTTCTCAAACAAATAAGTTGTTTGTTACTGTTCATGTTCTGGATAAAGACATTCGCATGCAACAGGTCACAGGCTCTGCAGTAACTCTCATTAATTCTCGCACGTATTTGGAGTTGGGCTCCCCTCCCTTGTCTCCAGTTACGCGAAATCTGAGAACTTATAACAAACAGAAAATTCCTATCATTGGCCAGTTTGATGCTTCCACTGCCTACAAGTCTGTTGTTGGGCCCCTCACGTTTTATGTGGTGGATCATGCGGGCACTGAAAACCTGTTTGGTTATGATGCTTTCCAGTTGTTCGGGTTTTCCATTGATGACGATGTGCACCTCATATCTGAGGATATTCCGTATCAACAGCTGGATGGATTGTGTTCTGAATTTTCGTCCGTGTTCTCTGCTGGTCTGGGTCGTGCCAAGGATTTTGAAGCCCACATTACTCTTAAACCTACAGCTCGCCGTAAGTTTTTCTGGGCACGCCCTATTCCGGTGGCGTTGCGTGCACCTGCCAAGGCTGAGATAGACAGGCTAACAGCTTCAGGGATTCTCCTTCCTGTTACCTCCAGCAAATGGGCATCACCAATCGCAGTGGTTTCTAAATCAAACGGGAGTCTGCGATTGTGTGGTGATTTTAAAGTCACCGTCAACGCTCAGAGCCTCATTAACACTTATCCTCTTCCCTGTCCTGAGGAGTTATTTACCAAGCTCGCTGGGGGCCAGTTCTTTTCCAAACTTGACTTATCGGAGGTGTACCATCAGTTGCCGTTGGATGCTTCTTCCAAGGAATTTCTCGTCATCAACACTCCTTGTGGGTTGTATCAGTACCAGCGGTTACCATTTGGCGTCGCTAGTGCGCCGGCCATTTTTCAGTGGTTTTTGGAACAGCTCACGGCTTCCGTTCCCGGCTGCATCAACTATCTGGATGACATTGTTGTCATGGGGGCCTCCACTGAGGAGCACCTTTGCAATTTGCATTCACTGTTTCGGGTTTTGCATTCGGCTGGGTTGAAGTGCAATCTGGACAAGTCACAGTTCTTCCAACCCTCCATTGTGTATCTTGGTTTCCACTTGTCCCGTGAGGGTATACGTCCTCTATGTCAGCACGTTGCGGCCATTAACACTCTACCCCGGCCGTCTACAGTCAAAGAACTTCAGGCGTTTCTAGGCAAGATTGCTTATTATCACAAATTCATTCCATCCGCGGCGGCGGTAGCTCATCCTCTGCATCAGTTGTTACACAAAAACGTCCTTTTCTGTTGGTCTGACGAGTGTGAGCAGGCTTTTGTCCGCCTGAAGGCTCATTTGCAGTTGGCGCCTTGTCTTGCCACATTCCGTCCGGGTCAGCACTTGGTTCTGGCGACTGACGCGTCACAGTATGGCCTAGGGGCTGTTCTCGCCCATCGGTATGAGGATGGGTTGGAACGACCCATCGCCTATGCTTCCAAGACCCTCAACGATGCGCAACGGTGTTAGTCTCAAATCGAAAAGGAGGTGCTTGCTATCATTTATGCTCTAAAAAAGTTCAGTGTTTTTTCATGTGGTTCTAGGTTTCACCTCATCACCGACCACAAGCCACTGGTCTCTCTGTTCAGCCCATCGGCGTCGCTTCCGGATAAGGCAGCTCACCGCCTGCAACGTTGGGCCTTATACTTGTCTCGTTTTCACTATGAGATTCACTATCACCCCACGGCCCAGCACGCCAACGCTGACGCATTGTCGCGATTGCCGATGGGCCCCAACCCGGTTTTCGATCGTGATGAACTACTCTGTTTCCACATTGACGAGGAAGAACGTCGTGCGGTTGAGGGTTTTCCACTTACAGGTTCGCAGGTCGCGTCGGCTACTGCGCGGAACCCGGTCCTGTGTCAGGTGATCGGTTTTGTTCAACGGGGTTGGCCGGACAGGACCAAGGGCCAGGCATCGGATCCCCTTCGCAACTACCATGCCCTGCGTCTTCGTCTGTCTGTTCGTGATAGTGTTGTTCTTCTGGCCACGGATGGCCCATCTCCACAGGTTGTGGTGCAAGCCTCTCTTTGCAAAGATGTTCTCAAACTGTTGCATGAAGGCCATTGGGGGATTTCTCGGACTAAGTCCCTGGCCCGCAGGCACATTTATTGGCCCGGTATTGATTCGGACATCGCCCACATGGTTGCTGCGTGTGGTCAGTGTGCTCAACAACTGGCTGCACCTCGTACAATTCCCTCTCCGTGGCCTGATCCGGCGCAGCCATGGGAACGGGTGCACGCTGACTTTGCCGGCCCCTTCCTCGGTACTGATTGGCTACTGTTGATTGACGCCTTCTCGAAGTTTTCGTTTGTTGTTCGATGTCCGTCACCCACCACTGCGGCGACGACGCTGGCTTTGTCCAAAATCTTTGCGCTAGAAGGTCTTCCATCCACGATCGTCACGGACAATGGCCCTCAGTTCTCTTTGCAGGCCTTCCATGATTTTTGTACAGTACAAGGGATTCATCATGTTACAGCACCGTCCTTCCATCCGCAATCGAATGGGGAGGTAGAGCACCTTGTCCGCACTTTCAAAGGCAGATGAAAAAATTCCTTAGTGATTTTTCCACAGATGACACTCTGCTGCAATTTCTGAGTTCTTAACACTTCACGCCTCTGGGTGATCGCAGCCCTGCTGAACTCTTGCATGGCCGCCAACCGCGCACTCTACTGCACCTTCTTCACCCTGTCAGGCCTTGTGCTGTGTCCCCTAGTGAGGGAAAATACTCAGTGGGCGCCGACGTGTGGGCATGAGGGTATGGATCTCGCCCTAAATGGATTCCAGGGGTGGTCAAGGCTCTTCGCGGCCGCCGGCTTTGTGAAATACGTATGGACGACGGCACGGTTGTTCGCCATTATGACCAGATGCGCCCATGAGTGGTGGCCACGCCGGTGCCAACGCCCCTTCCTTCGCCTCCACCAGCCCGAGAAGCCAGTCCTGTCGCTGCTGCCGATCTACCGTAAGTGTTGATGCAGCCGATGTCACTACCGCTTCCGAGTACGCCGGAACCGGCCCCAGTCGCGACGCCGCCTTCTCCGGGACCTATCTCGCTGGAGCACACCCCCAGGTCCACGACATCTATGGATGCTGCTCCGGAGTTTTCTTCCATCATCTCGTCCAGGAGGCACGTTCCACGCACGAGCTTCCGTCCTGGACATTTTCGAGCATACTCTTGTGTCTCTCTGCGGGATCTTCTGGGGGCTCACAAGAGGCCATGGATGTCTCCGCACTGTCCATGTCTCCAAGGGAGTGAGTGTTTTTTTTTCGAAGGGGGGAAAAGTGTTGTGACAGTGCCATGACATTTAACAGTGCCACCACGACAGTACACGCAAACGGCGATAGAGGCGCTCCGCAACTTGGCTGAGCGCGGGAGTGCCACCTAGCTACGAACGGCGCCGGCCGCATGTCACGGCATGGCAGTCGAATCAGAGATACTGAGTTGTTATCATGTAACCAGCTATTGTTTCTAAGTGAGTGTGTTTGAATATCCACACAATTATTGGTGATTAAAGGTTATAACAGAAAAATTCCACGTGGGAAAAATATATCTAAAAACAAAGATGATGTGACTTACCAAACGAAAGTGCTGGCATGTCGATAGACACACAAACAAACACAACCATACACACAAAATTCAAGCTTTCGCAACCAACGGTTGCTTCGTCAGGAAAGAGGGAAGGAGAGGGAAAGATGAAAGGGTGTGGGTTTTAAGGGAGAGTGTAAGGAGTCATTCCAGTCCCGGGAGCAGAAAGACTTACCTTAGGGGGAAAAAAGGACAGGTATACACTTGCACACACACACACATATCCATCCGCACATACACAGACACAAGCCGCTATTCATTACGCTAAACCAACATCACTATTCATTACGCTAAACCAACATCACTCTATTCATTACGCTAAACCAACATCACTCTACCCATTGTGCTAAACCAACATCACAGAGAGTACGAGTGTAGGACAGTAAATCTTTGACGAGGACTGTTTGGTTGAATCTGGGAGTAGGGCTGAAGGTGAGGCCTTTGGATAGGACAGAGGTTTCAGATTGGGAGAGAGGTTTGGAGGAAAGGTTAACTACTGAATTAGAGTGTTGTGGTTTCAGATTGTATTGATTAGAATTTTGAGGTTTTGGGGGGAATGGAGCTGGAAGTGGGAGATTGAGTAGATGGGAGAGACTGGGTCTGTGTGCAATGAGAGGAGGTTGAGGTTTGCTGGAAAGGTTGTGAAGGGTGAGTGAGCTGCCTTTCCGGAGGTGGGAAACCAGGAGATTGGATAGTTTTTTGAGGTGGAGGGTGGCATGCTGTTCTAATTTGCGGCTGGCCTGTAGGAGGATGCTCTGAACAGCCGGTGTGGATGTGGGAGAGGTAAGATTTAGGACTTTTATTAAGGATAGGAGTTGACGGATGTGTTCATTGGCTGAGTTGATGTGTAGGTGAAGGATTAGGTGGGTGAGGGCAATGGATTGTTCAGTTTGGAACTGGTATAGGGACTGATAGAAAGAAGGGTTACAGCCAGAGATGGGAACTTTAAGTGTGAGGCCTTTGGGGGTAATGCCAAATGTCAGACAAGCCTGAGTAAATAAAATATGGGAGTGTAATCTGGCTAGGGCAAAGGCATGTTTGCAGAGGGAATGTAAATAAAACTTAATGGGGTCGTTGTGGGGATGTTGTGAGGGTGACATGGTATTAGAAGGTGGAAAGTGTAACATGAGGCTGAAATAACAATGAAAATAAAAATATTTGGGGAGAGATAAAGGTGAACTAGAAAGCAACTGGAGATCTGGTGTGAAAAAAGTCGAAAAAGTGTTTGTTAAAGCTGAGCTATGTTGATCCTGTGGTGAACTGGGGTTGGTAAACAACGATGTGCACAAAGGTTAGGTGGTTGTGTTGCCGCCTAAACACGTTAAAGGGTGGAGAAATTTGGGAAAATTTCAAAAAAACTGCGTGTAAATGAATTAAAAGGAGTGGTTTTGTGGTGGCAGATTATGAAAATGAGGCTAACAATTGTCTGACGAAGAAATAATGATGTTAAAACCTGTGGGAAGCGGCTAAAAATGATCAGTGATGTGGGAAAAACGGAAATGGAAATAAAGCAAAAGTTATTAGAACTAGCCGAAATGGTTGTTTAATAGGTGAAAGGAACTGTTTGTGAACTGGAAATGGTGGATTTTATAGCAGCGGTAGTTTTGAAAGCGGGAAAAAATATTTTTTTGGTTATGGTTTGGAAGTGGGGTTATGTATTATTGAGTATATATAGGCGGGATAAAATTGTATGGTAGATTACGGTAAAAAGGAGAAGGTGAATACAAAGTGAAACTACTTGCAAAAACAAAATGAGAAAGAGGAAGTAAGATGACAGAAAAGATTTCGAAATGCAACAGTGACAATAACAAACGTAATTGTTGGGTTCAAATTAATGATATGAATATAACAGAGGGAAACATTCCACGTGGGAAAAATATATCTAAAAACAAAGATGATGTGACTTACCAAACAAAAGCGCTGGCATGTCGATAGACACACAAACAAACACAAACATACACACAAAATTCAAGTTTTCGCAACCAACGGTTGCTTCGTCAGGAAAGAGGGAAGGAGAGGGAAAGACGAACATATGTGGGTTTTAAGGGAGAGGGTAAGGAGTCATTCCAATCCCGGGAGCGGAAAGACTTACCTTAGGGGGAAAAAAGGACAGGTATACACTCGCACACACACACACACACACACACACACACACACACACACATATCCATCCGCACATACACAAACACAAGCCAGACATATGTCTGCTTGTGTCTGTATATGTATGGATGCATATGTGTGTGTGTGTGGGCAAGTGTTTACCTGTCCTTTTTTCCCCCTAAGGTAAGTCTTTCCACTCCCGAGATTGGAATGACTCCTTACCCTCTCCCTTAAAACCCATATCCTTTTGTCTTTCCCGCTCCTTCCCTCTTTCCTGATGAAGCAACCTTGGGTTGCGAAAGCTTGAAATTTTGTGTGTGTGTTTGTGTGTTTTTTTATTGTCTCTATCTACCAGCGCTTTCCCGTTTGGTAAGTCACAGAATCTTTGTTTTTTAATACATTTTTCCCATGTGGAATGTTTCTTTCTACTTTATTCACATATAAAGTACTTGAAAAAAATTCTGTTGTTAGTTGTATGGTGCATCTGCTCATAATTTCCTTAAACTTTGATCACACTGATGTAGACAATACAGGCACCAATTCTGCTTTTCGTTGTTAGTCTGTATATGTGAAATGACTAATATATGTTTCAGATTTTATCTCACAGACTTTCCAAGATTTTTGTGCACAATATGATATCCACCAAGTAAAGGTGCCCCATTCCACCCTCAGTTGAACAGTGATGCAGAGTGCCTTGAACAAACTTTCAAGATGGAAATGAAGAAGTATATTGTCAATGGCCCTGGCAGAAGATATGCTAGCACACTTTCTCATTTCTTCCAAGTCCATATCTAACAGTGAGAGGAGCCTGGCAGAACTGCTGCACAGGTGCCACCAGCACATGGTTCTGCACCTCCTGCTGCACGCCTCGCACCCACCTCAGGTGCTTCCATCACCCAGATACACATCAGGGATCCCCATCTGGTTTCAAGCTTTTGATCACCATGAGCACTGGATCCCAGAGGTCTTCCATGGCCAGTAAGGTTGGAGAATTTTCACGCTGCACATGGAGGAGAGACTGGTGACCTGCCATCAAAACCAACTCCTCCCACAGGTGAGGGACCATGCCCTTCTGCCCTCACACTCAACATTTGGTTCTTCTTCCCTCCAGAGCTCCTTGTCCTCTCCTTCTGCACAATCCCTGGAACTTGCTTCTCTGTTTCTCCCTTTACCTCCTCCACCAGACACACTCTTGCTCCTCATTTCTTCTAGCCTTCCACACGAGCATCAGGGACTGGATTGGATGTAGATGAGCTTCAGCAATGACTAACAGCATTGGATGATCAGCAGGTAACATACCAGTCAGTTCCTGCTCCCCCCCCCCCCCCCAAGTCCCTGGCATCCCCATAGATTCAGCTCTGGCACCGGCACTCCCCTTCAACTGGCGTCACACCAGCGGGCATCCATCTGTGGATCTGTGGTGAAGCCATCACAGCCAGGATCATTTCTAGCCAAGGGGGGACCTCTGGGTCTGCTGAGGGCACTCATCAACAGTGCTGTGGACATCAGTTTCATGGGTGCTGCACACCATTCCTTTGCTGCAGGGGAGGGACACAGTCACCCCATCAAGGGGAGAGGACTGTGGTAACCTCATGTTACCACACCTACTGCACCAGTGTATCGCAGGCTGATTACTTCACTGGCACCTAGTGGCAGGGGTCTGCTACCAGGCAACAACACGATCAAACAGCAACATCAGCATTGCATCAAGTTCACCACACACAGCCGATGGCAGCACCACATCGCAATTTGGACTAGCAAAACATCTATTATAATCCCGGAGTGGAGGCTCTCTATCTCGTTCCATTATGGTTCGTTCGTGTGTTCACTCGATTCCACTCTCTGGATGCTAGTTATTTGTTTGGACTCAGCCTAGCTATGTACATGGACTTTGTATGGAAATTATGACTGGTGTTCTCATAAAATAGTTTGGTTATTCTTTGTATACTTAATTGTGTGTGCTAACACAGCATCACTCTAAGTTGCATACGGAGTTGCAAAATGTAAGAAGTCCTGCAACATTACAGAACAACTACCAGTTTATATGGATTTTGTGAATATTATTACCGGTGAATCAGTGGGTATTCACTTTTGAATGTATCTTTCATCTAACATACCACCATTTGCAGAATCAGCTCATAGCAGAGGATAACAGTATACAATTAACTGAAAAACTAAAAGCTCAGTAATGCAATGGACATTAATGAGGAGGCACACTTAATTTATTATGTGTGGTTTCTTGATAGTAGCTACAATGTGGAATAACTTAGCCTTTGTAAATGTATCACTGCATGGACAAATGTTGAAGACTTAGTTGATATACTGAATATACTCATATTTAAAAATAATTAAGAATGGACAAAGTGCACTGATGTTTGTACTGACAGTGATCATTTGATGTTCTGCTGCTTTGGAGGATTACAGACTCTTTTACAAAACTAAACTCCAAATTTAGTGTGAAACCATTGCATCGTTCATAAAGAAGCACTTGCATCCATTGAAACTAATCGTAGGATGTAAAGTGAATACCTAAACAATACAGAAACCTGATTAGTGAAAACAAGGTTCACCATATAATGTTGGGAGTTGAATACATGTCTTTATTGCCATACTGCTGCTCATGATTGTTCTCTTGTGGTAATGCATTGTTTCTCCTTTTTCATATATTTCAAATATGGCAAGAAATGTATAGTGTGGAGAGACTAAATGAACAGTGTATAAATATTTTCCATGCCATTTAAGCTAAATTGTTCCGAGTAAGAACAAACATAAGATAATTTTACATTAGATATAACTGAATGAACTAATTCATTTGTTTGGGTCCTGACCTCAGATTTGAGAATATGAAGGTCCGTGCTCTGTCTGATCATCGTGATTTAGGTCTTCCATCATTAACCTAAATCATTTCAGGAAAACGCACCGATGGTTGCTTCAACAAGACCAAAACTGACCACATGTCCTCTCTACATTAAATATATATTTTCTTTCCCATAGAAACACAATTCACTGAACTCAACTGAATTCTCGTCTTTGTGCTCTGCCATAATATGTCAGTATCCTGACTATTCGAGCACTGGCAGTTCCCCACTTACCACTTGTTGTTCTGCCACTGATGACAATAGCGCTTGATCAGAGCTGATTTTGTTTAACATTTCATCTCATCACCCACCCCTATTTTGGAAAACAACAACAATGTTAAATTGTGAATTCTACATTATAAATTGGTCTTCTGTTAAATAAAAAGTAGAGAAGGCTTCATACTTCTTATATTATAGAGGATTAACATATAAATGAAGTCACTGCCAATCAGCAAGGTCCACAGAGTAATCTTAGGGTCAGTTAGGAAAAGCTAACTACATTAGAATCAAAAACATTTGTTAGAAAATAGAGCACTTACTTTGCAACAAATAGATAGTGTTTTAATTGTAAGATGACCACTGTGGTTATTAAATGACAATGTTTACCTCCTCAATGGAGCGTCTTGTGGACCCACGTATTAGTCTTTGTTGTCGATGCAATTGTTCTTCGGCACGTATCAACTTAGCTTGCTGGTCACATAATTCCCTGTCTAATTCAGCTGCTTCATGGTCTTTATCTCGCCATGTGTAGCGTATCTCATCTTCAGCTCGTAATAATTCCTGCAGTGTTTGCTCCATCAACTGCAACATATATTAGCCATTTCACATATACAGACTAACAATGAAAAGTGGAATATATATATTATGTCTGCTTGTGTCTGTGTATGTGCGGATGGATGTGTGTGTGTGTGCGAGTGTATACCTGTCCTTTTTTCCCCCAAGGTAAGTCTTTCCGCTCCCGGGATCGGAATGACTCCTTACCCTCTCCCTTAAAACCCACATCCTTTCGTATTTCCCTCTCCTTCCCTCTTTCCTGATGAAGCAACAGTTTGTTGCGAAAGCTTGAATTTCGTGTGTATGTTTGTGTGTCTATCGACCTGCCAGCACTTTCGTTCGGTAAGTCACATCATCTTTGTTTTTAGTTATATTTTTCCCACGTGGAATGTTTCCCTATATATATATATATATATATATAATGGAAGGAAACATTCCACGTGGGAAAAATTATATATAAAAACAAAGATGAGGTGACTTACCGAACAAAAGCGCTGGCAGGTCGATAGACACACAAACAAACACAAACATACACACAAAATTCAAGCTTTCGCAACAAACTGTTGCCTCATCAGGAAAGAGGGAAGGAGAGGGGAAGACGAAAGGAAGTGGGTTTTAAGGGAGAGGGTAAGGAGTCATTCCAATCCCGGGAGCGGAAAGACTTACCTTAGGGGGAAAAAAGGGCAAGTATACACTCGCACACATGCACATATCCATCCACACATACAGACACAAGCAGACATTGGTTACTTGCTGAAGAAGACAAAGAAACATGTCTGCTTGTGCCTGCACGTGTGGATGGACATGTGCGTGCGTGCGAGTGCACACCCGTCCTTCTTTCCCCCCCAAGGCAAGTCCTTCCTCTCCCGGGACTGGAATGACCCCCCACCCTCCCCCCCAAAAACCCACCTCCCTTCGTCCTCCCCTCTCCCTCCCTCCCCCCTGACGAGGCAACAGCCCGCCGCGAAAGCTTGAATTTTGTGTGTATGTTTGTGTTTCTATCGACCTGCCAGCGCCTGCGCTCGGCAAGTCACCTCATCCTTGTTTTTATATATAACTCTTCCCACGTGGAATGTTTCCTTCTATTATAATGATTTTTATATATATATATATATATATATATATATATATATATATATATATATATATATATATATATATATATATATAATGGAAGGAAACATTCCACGTGGGAAAAATTATATATAAAAACAAAGATGAGGCGACTCACCGAACAAAAGCGCTGGCAGGTCGATAGACACACAAACAAACACAAACATACACACAAAATTCAAGCCCTCGCAACAAACTGCCGCCCCATCAGGAAAGAGGGAAGGAGAGGGGAAGACGAAAGGAAGTGGGCCCTAAGGGAGAGGGTAAGGAGTCATTCCAATCCCGGGAGCGGAAAGACCTACCTTAGGGGGAAAAAAGGACAGGTACACACTCGCACACACGCACACATCCATCCACACACACAGACACAAGCAGACATATTTAAAGACAAAGAGTTTGGGCAGAGATGTCAGTCGAGATAGAAGTGTTGAGGCAAAGAAGTTGTTGAAAGACAGGTGAGGTATGAGTGGCGGCAACTTGAAATTAGCGGAGATTGAGGCCTGGCGGATGACGAGAAGAGAGGATATACTGAAGGGCAAGTTCCCATCTCCGGAGTTCGGATAGGTTGGTGTTGGTGGGAAGTATCCAGATAACCCGGACGGTGTAACACTGTGCCAAGATGTGCTGGCTGTGCACCAAGGCATGTTTAGCCACAGGGTGATCCTCATTACCAACAAACACTGTCTGCCTGTGTCCATTCATGCGAATGGACAGTTTGTTGCTGGTCATTCCCACATAGAATGCATCACAGTGTAGGCAGGTCAGTTGGTAAATCACGTGGGTGCTTTCACACGTGGCTCTGCCTCTGATCGTGTACACCTTCCGGGTTACAGGACTGGAGTAGGTGGTGGTGGGAGGGTGCATGGGACAGGTTTTGCATCGGGGGCGGTTACAAGGATAGGAGCCAGAGGGTAGGGAAGGTGGTTTGGGGATTTCGTAGGGATGAACTAACAGGTTACGAAGGTTAGGTGGACGGCGGAAAGACACTCTTGGCGGAGTGGGGAGGATTTCATGAAGGATGGATCTCATTTCAGGGCAGGATTTGAGGAAGTCGTATCCCTGCTGGAGAGCCACATTCAGAGTCTGGTCCAGTCCTGGAAAGTATCCTGTCACAAGTGGGGCACTTTTGTGGTTCTTCTGTGGGGGATTCTGGGTTTGAGGGGACGAGGAAGTGGCTCTGGTTATTTGCTTTTGTACCAGGTCGGGAGGGTAGTTGCGGGATGTGAAAGCTGTTTTCAGGTTGTTGGTGTAATGATTCAGGGATTCCGGACTGGAGCAGATTCGTTTGCCACGAAGACCTAGGCTGTAGGGAAGGGACCGTTTGATGTGGAATGGGTGGCAGCTGTCATAATGGAGGTACTGTTGCTTGTTGGTGGGTTTGATGTGGACGGACGTGTGAAGTTGGCCATTGGACAGGTGGAGGTCAACGTCAAGGAAAGTAGCATGGGATTTGGAGTAGGACCAGGTGAAACTGATGGAACCAAAGGAGTTAAGGTTGGAGAGGAAATTCTGGAGTTCTTCTTCACTGTGAGTCCAGATCATGAAGATGTCATCAATAAATCTGTACCAAACTTTGGGTTGGCAGACTTGGGTAACCAAGAAGGCTTCCTCTAAGCGACCCATGAATAGGTTGGCGTACGAGGGGGCCATCCTGGTGCCCATGGCTGTTCCCTTTAATTGTTGGTATGTCTGGCCCTCAAAAGTGAAGAAGTTGTGGGTCAGGATGAAGCTGGCTAAGGTGATGAGGAAAGAGGTTTTAGGTAGGGTGGCAGGTGATCGGCGTGAAAGGAAATGCTCCATCGCAGCGAGGCCCTGGACGTGCGGAATATTTGTGTATAAGGACGTGGCATCAATGGTTACAAGGATGGTTTCCGGGGGTAACAGATTGGGTAAGGATTCCAGGCGTTCAAGGAAGTGGTTGGTGTCCTTGATGAAGGATGGGAGACTGCATGTAATGGGTTGAAGGTGTTGATCTACGTAGGCAGAGATACGCTCTGTGGGGGCTTGGTAACCAGCTACAATGGGGCGGCCGGGATGATTGGGTTTGTGGATTTTAGGAAGAAGGTAGAAGGTAGGGGTGCGGGGTGTCGGTGGGGTCAGGAGGTTGATGGAGTCAGGTGAAAGGTTTTGCAGGGGGCCTAAGTTTCTGAGGATTCCTTGAAGCTCCGCCTGGACATCGGGAATGGGGTTACCTTGGCAAACTTTGTATGTGGTGTTGTCTGAAAGCTGACGCAGTCCCTCAGCCACATACTCCCGACGATCAAGTACCACGGTCGTGGAACCCTTGTCCGCCGGAAGAATGACGATGGATCGGTCAGCCTTCAGATCACGGATAGCCTGGGCTTCAGCAGTGGTGATGTTGGGTGTAGGATTAAGGTTTTTTAAGAAGGATTGAGATGCAAGGCTGGAAGTCAGAAATTCCTGGAAGGTTTGGAGAGGGTGATTTTGAGGAAGAGGAGGTGGGTCCCGCTGTGACGGAGGACGGAACTGTTCCAGGCAGGGTTCAATTTGGATGGTGTCTTGAGGAGTCGGATCATTAGGAGTAGGATCATTTTTCTTCGTGGCAAAGTGATACTTCCAGCAGAGAGTACGAGTGTAGGACAGTAAATCTTTGACGAGGGCCGTTTGGTTGAATCTGGGAGTGGGGCTGAAGGTGAGGCCTTTGGATAGGACAGAGGTTTCGGATGGAGAGAGAGGTTTGGAGGAAAGGTTAACTACTGAATTGGGGTGTTGTGGTTCCAGATTGTGTTGATCGGAATTTTGAGGTTTTGGAGGGAGTGGAGCTGGAAGTGGGAGATTGAGTAGATGGGAGAGACTGGGTTTGTGTGCAATGAGAGGAGGTTGAGGTTTGCTGGAAAGGTTGTGAAGGGTGAGTGAGTTGCCTTTCCGGAGGTGGGAAACCAGGAGATTGGATAGTTTTTTGAGGTGGAGGGTGGCATGCTGTTCTAATTTACGGTTGGCCTGTAGGAGGATGCTCTGAACAGCCGGTGTGGATGTGGAAGAGGAAAGATTAAGGACTTTTATTATGGATAGGAGTTGACGGGTGTGTTCATTGGCTGAGTTGATGTGTAGGTGAAGGATTAGGTGGGTGAGGGCAATGGATTGTTCAGATTGGAACTGGTATAGGGACTGATGGAAGGAAGGGTTGCAGCCAGAGATGGGAACTTTGAGTGTGAGGCCTTTGGGGGTAATGCCAAATGTCAGACAAGCCTGAGAAAATAAAATATGCGAACGTAATCTGGCTAGGGCGAAGGCATGTTTGCGGAGGGAATGTAAATAAAACTTAATGGGGTCATTGTGGGGGTGTTGTGAGGGTGACATGGTATTAGAAGGTGGAAAGTGTAACATGAGGTGAAATGAAAATGAAAATAAAAATATAGGTGAACCAGAAAGTAACTGGAGATCTGGAATGAAAAAAGGCGAAAAGGTGTTGGTTACAGCTGGGCTATGTTGGACTTGGGTTGGTAGACAACGATGTGCATAAAGGTTAGGTGGTTGTGTTGCCGCCAAAACACGTTAAAGGACGGAGAAATTCGGGAAAATTTCGAAAAAACTGCGTGTAGTATATTAAAAGGAGTGGTATTGTGGTGGCAGATTATGAAAATGAGGCTAACAATTGTCTGACGAAGAAATAATGGCGTTAAAACCTGTGGGAAGCGGCTAAAAATGATCAGTGATGTGGAAAAAACGGAAATGGAAATAAAGCGAAAGTTATTAGAACTGGCCGAAATGGTTGTTTAAAAGGTGAAGGAGCTGTTTGTGAACTAGAAACGGTGGATATTATAGCGGCGGTAGTGCTGAAAGCGGCAAAAAAAAAAAAAAAAAAAAAAAAAAATATTTTTTTGGTTATGGTTTGGAAGTGGGTTACGTATTGTTGGGTATATATATAGGCGGGATAAAATAGTATAGCAGATTACGGTAAGAAGGAGAAGGTGAATACAAAGTGAAACTACTGGCAAAAACAGAAAGAGGAAAATAAGACGACAGAAAAGATTTCGAAATGCAACAGTGACAATAACAAACGTAATTGTTGGATTCAAATTAATGATATCAATATAATGGAAGGAAACATTCCACGTGGGAAAAATTATATATAAAAACAAAGATGAGGTGACTTACCGAACAAAAGCGCTGGCAGGTCGATAGACACACAAACAAACACAAACATACACACAAAATTCAAGCTTTCGCAACAAACTGTTGCCTCATCAGGAAAGAGGGAAGGAGAGGGGAAGACGAAAGGAAGTGGGTTTTAAGGGAGAGGGTAAGGAGTCATTCCAATCCCGGGAGCGGAAAGACTTACCTTAGGGGGAAAAAAGGGCAAGTATACACTCGCACACACGCACACATCCATCCACACACACAGACACAAGCAGACATTGGTTACTTGCTGAAGAAGACAAAGAAACATGTCTGCTTGTGCCTGCACGTGTGGATGGACATGTGCGTGCGTGCGAGTGCACACCCGTCCTTCTTTCCCCCCCAAGGCAAGTCCTTCCTCTCCCGGGACTGGAATGACCCCCCACCCTCCCCCCCATTCCAATCCCGGGAGAGGAAGGACTTGCCTTGGGGGGGAAAGAAGGACGGGTGTGCACTCGCACGCACGCACATGTCCATCCACACGTGCAGGCACAAGCAGACATGTTTCTTTGTCTTCTTCAGCAAGTAACCAATGTCTGCTTGTGTCTGTATGTGTGGATGGATATGTGCATGTGTGCGAGTGTATACTTGCCCTTTTTTCCCCCTAAGGTAAGTCTTTCCGCTCCCGGGATTGGAATGACTCCTTACCCTCTCCCTTAAAACCCACTTCCTTTCGTCTTCCCCTCTCCTTCCCTCTTTCCTGATGAGGCAACAGTTTGTTGCGAAAGCTTGAATTTTGTGTGTATGTTTGTGTTTGTTTGTGTGTCTATCGACCTGCCAGCGCTTTTGTTCGGTAAGTCACCTCATCTTTGTTTATATATATATATATATATATATATATATATATATATATATATATATATATATATATATTTTTTTTTTTCTGTCGTCTTATTTTCCTCTTTCTGTTGTTGCCAGTAGTTTCACTTTGTATTCACCTTCTCCTTTTTACCATTATATATAATTTTTCCCACGTGGAATGTTTCCTTCCATTATATATATATGGTTATAATAGAGGGAAACATTCCACGTAGGAAATATATATCTAAAGACAAAGATGATGTGACTTACCAAATGAAAGTGCTGGCAGGTCGACAGACACACAAACAGACACATACATACACACAAAATTCAAGCTTTCGCAACAAACTGTTGCCTCATCAGGAAAGAGGGAAGGAGAGGGAAAGACGAAAGGATGTGGGTTTTAAGGCAGAGGGTAAGGAGTCATTCCAATCCCGGGAGCGGAAAGACTTACCTTAGGGGGAAAAAAAGGACGGGTATACACTCGCACACACACACATATCCATCCACACTTATACAGACATAAGCAGACATATTTAAAGACAAAGAGTTTAACTCTATGTAATCAACATTTTGACCCCTCTGCTGGGATATTCTTCAGGATCTTGTGCTGTCCACTGATGACTGAACCACCATGACTTCATTAGTGTAAAAAGACTGCCTTTTTTGTAAGAAGATTTGTGTATCATATGTCAAAATATGGCTTCATGGGCAGAAAATGTAGTATTAAACAGTGTTCCAGAATTAAAAGATGCTGCATGTTTTCGATTATGGGACTTGTAAATAAATGCTACATTCTTGGCAAAGGGACTTGCCAGTTACATTACTGCCAATATCAAAAAACCTGAGAATGGGGGGGTCTGAGAACAAGACTGTGTGTGTGTGTGTGTGTGTGTGTGTGTGTGTGTGTGTGTGTGTGTGTGTGTGTGTGAGGGCTTACGGGTTCTCAACATTGAGGTCATCAGTGCCCTGACACACATTAAAAGAAACGAATGTGGACAAATTTAGTAAAATGGAAGCATACACGCAAAGAAAGTGGGAAAAGATGGAAAACTCTGTATAAGAAAATAAAATTTAAAGAAAATGGGAAAGGAGCATCAAGGATGCCACAGGAAATTGTCACTGCCTGGCCACTTATGTGAAATATGGGCAAGCCAGTCATCCTGTGAACAAATTAAGACTCTCTCCCTAAAATCTTGGTAAAAACATTGGACAAGTCACAGAACTTTAAAACTTTAACCACATTCATTTGAGTATTTCCTAAAAGAGATGGCATATCCTCTGGTAAGTCAGCCGTGGCCCGCTGGTCAGAAAATAAAATGCAGTCCAATACAACACAATTCCACAATGACCACATAAGGTGCTTTGTAAATAAAGTGAAACATCTCTGGTGTAAAGTTCTCCTTAATTAAGTGCAGTAAGCTTAAGAGGGAGATACCAATAATAATTGATTTGAATAGCTGCTGCAGAAGATGGCCATGCAAAGAAAAGAACTTTAACATACCTGAATTCAGTAACAGGGAATGGCATATTCCACTCATCAGAAAAACCAGAACAAGGAATAGTGGCTTACTGTGATGCAGACTTCACAGGTGCTGGAAGAAACAGTGCGTGGCTGCACTATGTACTACTGAAGCAAAATACACACATCAAAAAAAGTTTTGCATCACCTTGGTTCTGAGAGTTCCAGAACCTGTACAGAAAATTGGAATAGAGATCAACATAAACATAATTTCCGCCCTTTTTATTGCTCATGAAAACCACACATTGCATGTTGTGTACCACCATATGGTGAGACCTTCAGAGTTGGTGGTCCAGATTGCTGTACACACCATTACCTCTAATACCCAGAAGCACATCCTCTTGTGTTGATGCATGCCTGTATTCATCATGGCATACTATCCACAAGTTCATCAAGGCACTGTTGGCCCAGATTGTCTCACTCCTCAATGGCGATTCAGCCTAGATCCGTCAGAGTGGTTGGTGGGTCATGTCATCCATAAGCAGCCCTTTTCAATCTATCCCAGGCATGTTTGATAGGGTTCATGTCTGGAGAACATGCTGGCCACTCTAGACGAGCAATGTCGTTATCCTGAAGGAAGTCATTCACAAGATGTGCATGATGGGGGCACAAATTGTCATCCATGAAGACGAATGCCTCGCCAATATGCTGCCACTATGGTTGCACTATCGGCTGGAGGATGGCATTCATGTATCATACAGTCATTATGGTGCCTTCCATGACCACCAGCAACATACGTCGGCTCCGCATAATGCCACCCCAAAACAGCAGGGAACCTCCTCCTTGCTGCACTCACTGGACAGTGTGTCTAAGGTGTTCAGCCTCACTGGATTGCCTCCAAACACGTCTCTGACGATTGTCTGGTTGTAGGCATATGCAACACTCATGTTATTTGGCCCACCTGCATGGTGTCGTGGTTGCAAAGATGGACCTCGCCATGGACATCAGGAGTGAAGTTGCACATCATGCAGCCTATTGTGCACAGTTTGAGTCGTAATAGGACATCCTGTGGCTGCACGAAAATCATTATTCAACAAGGTGGTGTTGCTGTCAGGGTTCCTCTGAGCCATAATCCGTAGGTAGCGGTCATCCACTGCAGTAGTAGCCCTTTGGCGGCCTGATCGAGGCATGTTATCGACAGTTCATCTCTCTGTATCTCCTCCATATCTGAACAACAACGCTTTGGTTCACTCCGAGACACCTGGACACTTCCCTTGTTGAGAGCCCTTCCTGGCACAAAGTAACAATGAGGACACAATCAAACCACAGTATTCACCATCTAGACATGGTTGAACTACAGACAACAAGAGCCGTGTACTCCTTACTGGTGGAATGACTGGAACTGATTGGCTGTCCGACCCCCTCCATTTCATAGGTGCTGCTCATGCATGATTGTTTACATCTTTGGGTGGGTTTAGTGACATCTCTGAACAGTCAAAGGGACTGTGTCTGTGATACAATATTCACAGTCAATGTCTATCTTCAGGAATTCTGGGAACCGGGGTGATGCAAATTTTTTTTTATGTGTGTACATCTCTGTTGCTCAAGATTGTCAAGAAATGACGATTTTGAAGACTTTCATAGAAGAATTTTTTGATTGAAATATGTAAATGACAAATTGTTTCGATCACCAAAATGTGGCACCAATGATAAAATTATGCCAAATGTCAAGAAGAAACAAGCACATTGATGTGAAGTATTATTTCATCAATGATGGACTGAATCATGGCTGGTTCAACATACAGTACTGACAAACTCAAGAAAAACTTGTTAACATTCTAACTAAACCTCTTCAAAGTTGATGTTTGAATTAAATTAAAATTTTTTGTTTGTTTAGCAGATATACTTTAGAGACATGCCACATGTCACATGTTTTGTGAGATAATAATGTATTGTTTTGTTTAAGAGAGTGTGTTGAGATTTAAAGAAAAAGATCACAGTAAACAAAAGCAATATGTCTGTGTTAACGCATGGATGCAATTGGTATGCATTGTTGCTATTTAAAATAAATAAGGTCAGTTGTTGCCTGTAGCCTTGTGTTTTAATGTGCTATTTTTTAAATTAAAAATAGTTCCCAGATTTAACTAGTTATCTTGACAGCCTCATCCTGCAAAGTACAGAGAAAGATAAACACAAAAATTCTACAAACAAACATAGAAGATCGTGTTAATATAGTTAAATACATGATCCTACTTGTTTTAAGTGGTAGTTTCAATTTGTGCATAAATGCAGTTTGAATAGTGTAATTGGAAAAGTGTCAAACAGTGGAAAATCCAGGATGGAATGTAACAATATTATGAGAAGGAAAGTTGCCACTCACCATATAGAGAAGATGCTGAGTTGCTGATAGGCACATCATCTCAGCTATATGGTGAGTGGCAACTTTCCTTCTCATAGTATTGGAAAAGGATCAGACTATTTGAAGACAGCAATTCTCTGCCCATAAAATATATTAATACAATATTGCAATAAATGTAACCATTAACCATTTAATTGAACCATTGAGCAGTATACAACCATGTAAACCAGTTTTCACACAATGTCTTCCTCTGGGCTAAGAAGCTAACAAACAAGACTAGGATGAAGTTTTGGGACAACGTATCCATTTGTGTGTACGAGGTGCATTCAAGTTCTAAGGCCTCTGATGTTTTTTCTAATTAACTACTCACCCGAAATCAATGAAACTGGCATTACTTCTCAACGTAATCGCCCTGCAGACGTACACATTTTTCACAACGCTGACGCCATGATTCCATGGCAGGGGCGAAGGCTTCTTTAGGAGTCTGTTTTGACCACTGGAAAATCGATGAGGCAATAGCAGCACAGCTGGTGAATGTGCGGCCACGGAGAGTGTCTTTCATTGTTGGAAAAAGCCAAAAGTCACTAGGAGCCAGGTCAGGTGAATAGGGAGCATGAGGAATCACTTCAAAGTTGTTATCACAAAGAAACTGTTGCGTAACGTTAGCTCGATATGCGGGTGCATTGTCTTGGTGAAACAGCACACGCGCAGCCCTTCCCGGACATTTTTGTTACAGTGCAGGAAGGAATTTGTTCTTCAAAACATTTTCGTAGGATGCACCTGTTACCGTAGTGCCCTTTGGAACGCAATGGGTAAGGATTACGCCCTCACTGTCCCAGAACATGGACACCATCATTTTTTCAGCACTGGCAGTTACCCGAAATTTTTTTGGTGGCGGTGAATCTGTGTGCTTCCTTTGAGCTGACTGGCGCTTTGTTTCTGGATTGAAAAATGGCATCCACGTCTCATCCATTGTCACAACCGATGAAAAGAAAGTCCCATTCATGCTGTCGTTGCGCATCAACATTGCTTGGCAACATGCCACACGGGCAGCCATGTGGTCATCTGTCAGCATTCGTGGCACCCACCTGGATGACACTTTTCGCATTTTCAGGTCATCATGCAGGATTGTGTGCACAGAACCCACAGAAATGCCAACTCTGGAGGCGATCTGTTCAACAGTCATTCGGCGATCCCCCAAAACAATTCTCTCCACTTTCTCGATCATGTCGTTAGACCGGCTTGAGCAAGCCCGAGGTTGTTTCGGTTTGTTGTCACACGATGGTCTGCCTTCATTAAACTGTCGCACCCATGTACGCACTTTTGACACATCCATAACTCCATCACCACGTCTCCAACTGTCGATGAATTTCAATTGGTTTCACACCATGCAAATTCAGAAAACGAATGATTGCACGCTGTTCAAGTAAGGAAAACGTCGCCATTTTAAGTATTTAAAACAGTTCTCATTCTCGCCACTGGCGGTAAAATTCCATCTGCCGTACGGTGCTGCCATCTCTGGGACGTGTTGACAATGAACGCGGCCTCATTTTAAAACAATGCGCATGTTTCTATCTCTTTCCAGTCCGGAGAAAAAAAATCGGGGGCCTTAGAACTTGAATGCACCTCGTATGTGTGTGTGTGAGTTGTTTTTTGTAAGCCTGTAAAATAAATTAGTTATTTACTATAAATTCAGGTTTTAATATAGACACAAATTCTTCCAGTATAATTAATACTGCCTGATAATTAACACAGCATATATAGGCATTTTATATGTATCATACCAGTTCTTCAAGTATAATTCATAATTAACATAGCATACATAGATATGTTACATCTGCCACTCAGAAGCATCACTGATGTATTCTATACCCATGTAGGTCATTCGTCAAACTGAAATTTATTAAATTTGTGTATGATATACCCTAGCAGCAGCATAAATAATTTTTTGTATAAGGAGAAATCCCTGTAGAATCTGAACAGAAACTGCAGTTTTTGATAAGTACTTCATCAAATGTTGCACATATTTATAAGGAAAACATCAGGTGATGCTTTGATTAAGTTGAAAATGACCAATACTAACGAAAAAATTGCAATTTCCACTTTGTCTTAAAAACCACTTGCAAACTTTGAATCACTGGAATTGCTTGAGACATTATGTGTGAAGTCATCAGCCATTACTGTTACACCTGGATCTCACTTCTGTAGTCATAGAGCAATTACCTGCTTTTTATGTGTGACTGTGTGGCATCTCATTTCATCTGTAGGTGAATGGTTGCCTGTCATCATTTTTGTTTGTTGTTTCTATCTTTGTATTTCTGTTATAACAATGCAAATGATTACATTAATCATTTCTTCAAAATTAATCAGATAATCACTACTGAAAGAGAGAGTTTTATATGTATGCATCATCATATACCTCCAGGACACAATGAATGTCTGCTCACTTCTAATGAACTAAGGTCATAAACTTTAATGCAAGAGTGAAACATAAGGGCATTTGTTGATAGCAAATATATCAGAAATTACGAACATTATTACAATTTAAACTAAAAATGACAGATACTATAATAATAATAATAAGAGGATTACCTTACCTACATATTCAGTAGCTGATTTAAGTCCTATCTTTAGACATTTGACGCTACAGAAAACTACAATTTTGGTCAATAAACTGAATATTAACACTGGTATGTAAACATATGCTTTTACCTCAATGTCCTTGTTTATCTCTGAAATTTCAGCTTGTCTGCGTCTAAGGCAATCAACTGCACTGTAATACTGAGCCTCTAATTCTCTTTTCTCTTGATACTCTGGACCTAAACCCAGATAAATCCATTATTCTTCAATTGCAAAAAATAGAGTGTGAAATTAATTTTGAAATATATTGGGTAACAAATGTATAAAAAATAATAACACAATTTCTCTGAGGCTAGTTGGATAACATGTGTGATCTGTGGTTTAACGGCTCTCACCTACAGTGTATCATTGCTAAAATAATTAGAGAGAGAAATGTGATTAAGATACCTATAACATCAAAAAAGTGTTAGAAAAAAATCACTTAAAACTACATTAAATCTCTCCCCCTGCCCCTAACTTGCTCATGTTAACTTACCCATTAACTCTATCACACACGGTGTAAAAACTGTACATTTGGTCAAACACCACAAAACTTTTTAAAACATGGATAATATAAGAAGGAAGGATATAAGACTGCACATTGAATGCTTCTCCCTAAAACTTGTATTTTGGGGAGTAAGTGAAGATATTTGACAATATCTTATAGGGCAGATCTGCAGTAAATTAACATTTGCTCCTTGTAAAACCCACTCAAATGAAACGTGGCACTTTCTGATCTGCAGCTAAAATATGTCTCGTCTGATCCAATGTCCCCTACATTGTATGTAATACTGAATCATATAAATTAAATTCCTTAAGTAGAAAGATCACAGGATCATGTTCCAGGAAAAACTACAGAACAGGCAAGAGTGGCCAACTGCTTTGACCCATCCACAAGTACAGTTATTTAATTAAACAATGAATTGAAAAGACATGCTGGAGTGCACTCCCTCCAGTACCTCACTAAATCTAAAATTAAACAGGGCCTCTTCAGTAGTAATGGTGGCAGTCAGTTCTGATCTTGGGTTTGGGTCGGTACTTCTCCCACTTCAAATACTTGTTCCATAGAAGATGAGCAACAGTTTGTTATGGTAACGAATTTGGATCATGTTTTCTGACTAATACACATGGCACTTATAACCTAGACAGACTCTCATGAAAGTTTTATAAAACTGTAGCAGACATGCTCCTTCTGTTCTCTAAGATCTGTGGCTAAGGCACTTCAAGACGTTCAGTGTCTGTAATAATAACAGTTTTAAATCAAACATGAGGCCCATAAATCTTTAAAATGGAGAATGGTGTCAATCATCAAGAACTTGACAGCTGGTGTATCATATTATCCATACCTGGCATTGTAATTTAGTTGTACGTGGCTTCACAAAAGATAGTCAGAAGATGGATTGACTTAACACAAAAAAATTGATTTTAATCATAGTTTTAATGTACCTGATTTGAAATGATGCTGTTTCCACCTCACATGGAGAAGACCATTACATGACTCAAAATTGCTGGATCTGAAATTCAACGCATTCCCCCTACACGGTAGTGGCAGGATGCTGAATCCTGGGTGAGGTCCTCTTGGAATGATTAATTAATAGTGTACTTTCAGGTATTCAGCTGAGTTGTTATTTCTATTTTTAAGCATAATATTTTGAGCGCAAGTCCAATAGCTTTCTTCAGGCGCAGTGAGCTGTGTTGTTATGTGTACTCAGTGCCCGGACTCCAACCAGACCATGAAATATTTTGGAGTTGCGTCAGTATTTGTAGCTGAGTTTGTCTCTGAGTACGTGTTACATCCACTTGATGCTTCTCTGTATTTCAGTGCTCACACTGTTATTCCATGAAGGCCACATTCTCTCAGCATTTAACAAGTCCAATGGATGAAATGTGCATTAAGATTTTAACAAATTAATGACAAATAAGAACCCTTGGAAGCTCCATCCTTGTTTATCAGGTTTTACAACATCTTTATTTTGGTAGACTCCTTAATTGCACTATCCCAGAAACTTAATGTTTGCATCCCAGTACTGGACTCATCAAATTTCATTCAATCGTTATACTCAAGACAGTGCTCAGTGACAGCTGTTTTGCCTGGCTGTTTCAGGCAGGTGTGTCAATGATGTTTACTGCACCTCTCCTCAACTGTTCTAATAGACCGCCCCACATAAGATAGGCCACATTTGAATTGAATGCTGTATGCACCATGCTTTCAGTGACCTAGAACTTAGGGCACATAAGCAATTCTTCGATTTTTTTTTTTTTTCTATCTCAGTGTCAACTTTGTCCCTATGCATCGATAATTTTGAATGTATCCACTGCTTTGGAACACTATTTGTATAATTTATTCACAACATCCTGAAAAATTCTCAGGGAAGTGGTGGTAGGGGAGTGGTGAGGGGAATAGGCACAAGTTTGCTCACCAGTGGCGTACTGCTTTTCGGGCATGCAAAAAAATTATAAGATACAATTTTTATCATTAAATAAAATATGGTATTTCAGGGCTTGCGTGTAGTCTGCACTGTAATTAATGCCTGAAGTTAATGTTTTTTAAACAACAATTACTTTACATGTTTGGTTGTGGGACACGAGGTCGTCCCCATCCTCGAAGAGGCAAAATGTGAGGTCATCAATTGGTTGAAGTGGCCCATTTTAGCCTATATCAGACCTGAAAATACATCAGGAAAAAGTAGCCTTTAGACATAACACACAAGCAAATAATATTTCTATACGGGGTGGGCCAGAAGTCATTATCCATCGTAACCCACTGAAAACATTAAGATAATCTTGTTTGTTTGTTTGTTATAATTACAGGTATAAACACCAATGTGTCCAGCTATACTTTTTCAGATAATTATTGACAGAAACATCAGAGTGCACTGTTATTAAAACAAACATCTCTCACAATGTTTATTTTTTATTCTAAACTGTTGGGGAGATGTTTTCTAACGAGGAAAGAGTTTTTGCTTTAAAAACATGACACAAATGTGTTTATAATCTAATAATAAATTAGTGGATTATAAATTTAAAAACTGTTTCAAGTGCAAGGAATGCTTTACAATTTATGGAAATGTTTGTAGAAAATGGACCTGTAGTGTATTTCCACAGGTCAGGTAGGCCATCAATAAGTGGTGGAACAAAGCTTATAATTTTAGATTAGATTAATTATTCATTCCATAGACCCATAAAAGAGGGAATCCTCCTGGGTGTGGAACATGTCAGATAAACACATTACAAAAAGGCAATTAATTCATTAATTTTAAGGATCCTCAGTCAATAAACAGTAAAATTATGTACATGAATTAAATTTAAACTTCTAATATTTACAGGTTTAATATTTGCATCTGCTTTCATTAAATCATCATTAAGACATTTGCTAGTTTCTTGGGTATTACAACCAAGTATTGTCAAAAATTAAAGTAAATTATTCATTTCAGTGATCCTCAGTTAAGAACAGTCAGATGATGTACAAGATTTAAAATTAAACTTCCACTATTTACAGACTTAAGACTTGCATCTGCTTTCCATACATCCATCATTCACACAGTAGGTAGTTACTTGGCTGTTACAACCAAGTACTGTCAAAAATTTAAGTATAATAAATTTTCATTAAAATGGTCTACTGCACTTATTGAGAAACAAATGGATAGAATGGAAGGAGTTGGCCACCAAAAATTATTTTAAATTATGTTTAAATTGTGCCTTGTCTGAAACTAAACTCTTAATGTTGCTGGTAACTTACTGAAAATATGCGTTGCTGAATACGGGACTCCTTTCTGGGCAAGAGTAAGTGAGTTTAAATCTTTATGTATATTGTTCTTATTCCTAGTATTGAATGTCTGCTAAGCATACTGATACTGTGTACTAAGTTATGGTTATCAGAACCCTGAGAAGTCTACTCATAAATTACTTCTCAAATGGGATATTTCTAAAGATTCTGTGCAAAGAGTTTTACATAAGGCCAAATTAAAACATTACACATCTCATCTCATACGTGGAAACTCCAGCTGGGAATATCAACAATGTAGGAAAAGATATATTGCTACTTACAGACACTTACATAAAGCTTTGGCCATAGCCTTCATCATTAAAAGAGAAACACACATCATTCAGACACACAAGCAAGCACACCTCTCTCTCTCTCTCTCTCTCTCTCTCTCTCTCTCTCTCACACACACACACACACACACAGACACACACACACACACACACACACAAAACTGCAACTCCAGCATCTCGGGCCGGAATGCAACTGTCACGTGGGATGCAAGCAACAATCTGGAGTTAGCATGGGAGGGAAGGGATAGTATTGTATGGGTGGGGAGAGATGAACACTGTCTTGTGGTGTGTGCAGGGACTAGAATACTGACCCGTGCAGTGTCAGAAGATTTTGGGGCAGGGAGGTGGGGAAAAATGGAGCAAAAATGGAGAAGAGCAAGGATGCATTGGCAGAAGACTGCAAATAAAGAGAGTGGGACATAAGAATGAGGAGGAGATGATAGGACAGAGGGGTTGGAAACTGTTGGGTGGAGGGTGTGGGGACAGTATGTTACTGAAGGTTGGGCCAGCACAATTACGGAAGCAGAGACTGTGTTGTAAGGATAATTGCTATCTGCACTATTCAGAAAAACTGGTGGTGGAGGGAAGGATCCAGATGGCTCAGGCACTGAAGCAGCCATTAAAATCAAGTGTGTTATGTTCAACTGCATGTTGTACCACATGGTGATCTACATTGCACTTGGCCGCAGTTTGGCAGTGGCCGTTCATCCTGGTGGACAGTTGGTTGGTACTCATACCATTATAAAAAGCTGTGCAATAATTGCAGCAGAGATGGTAAATGACATGGCTGCTATCACAGGTAGCCTGGCCCCTGATGAGGTAGGATAAACCTGTGACAGGACTGGAATAGGAAGATATGGGTGGGTGGATTGGGCAGGTTTTGAACCTGGGTCTACCACGGGGATATGATCCTTGTGGCAAAGGGTTGGCATGTGGGTAGACTAGGATGTTGTGGAGGTTGGGTGTGCGATGGAACACCACTTTAGGAGAGGGTGGGAAATATCTCAGGTAGGATGTCCCTCATTTCAGGGCATGATGATAGGTAATCAAAGCCCTGGTGAAGGTTGTGGATCAGTTGTTCTAATCCAGAGCAGTGCTGGGTGATGAAGGGGATGTTCCTCTGTGGCTGGTTCTTGGGGGTGGTGGGAGGATTGGGTGTGTGAGGGGAAAACACACAGGAGATCTGTGTGTGGACTAGATCTGGGGGATAGCGCCTGACTGTGAAGTCATGGTGAAATCCTCATCATGCTGATCAAGGGAGTTTTTGTCACTGCCGATATGCTGTCCCTGGGTAGCCAGGCTGTATGGGAGGGATTTTTGGTGAGAAAGGGAGACAGCTGTCAAAATGCAGGTACTGTTGGTGGTTGGTGGGTATAATGTGGACGGTGGTGCGAATGGAGCCATCAGAGAGGAGGAGGTCACCATCAAAGAAGATGGCACTCTGAGTTGAGGAAGACCATGAATGGATGGGAGGTTGCGAAGGAATGAAGATAGGGTGTCTTGGCCCTGAGTTCAGATCATGAATGAGACTACAGATTTTGTGTTTTGGGAGGCTAAGAAAGTCTCCTCTAGATAGCCCATAAAAAGGTTGGCTGCACCATGGATTTGTTTATGTATGATGTTTGGTTTGTGGGGCACTCAACTGTGTGGTTATCAGTGCCCGTACAAATTCCCAACCATTGCTCAGTCCAAGTTCGTCATTTTCATGAATGTTGATGAACTGATGAGGACAAGACAAATACCCAGTCATCTCGAGGCAGGTTAATATCCCTGACCCTGCCAGGAATTGATCCTGGGACCCCGTGCTTGGGAAGCAAGGACATGACCGCGAGACCACAAGCTGCAGACAAAAGTACTTGTGTGGTAGGATAAAGTCAATAAGATGTTTGTAATGGGTTTGGAATCTGAAGGACATTCGTGAAGGTAGTTTTCAACACTGGCAAGACCATGGCGTAAAGGATGTTGGTCTACAGTGAGGTGACATCAACAGTGATGAGTAAGGATCCAGAAGGTAAAGGGCTGGGGATGGTGGAGAGTTGGTGAAGGAAATGGTTGGTGTCTTTGAAATGCGAAGCTAGGTAACAGCAATTGGATGCAGGTGTTGGTCAATGAGGGTTGGAATTCTTTCAGTCCTGTAATGAGTCTATCCTATCTCATCAGGTGCTGGCCCTTCTGTGAAAGCAGCTTTGTCATTTACCAGCTCTGCTGCAATCATTGCACAACTTTTTACATTAGTATGACTACCAACCAGCTGTCCATCAAATAAATGGCCTCTGCCAAACTGGGGCCAAGAGCAAGATAGACCACCGTGTGGCATAACATGCAGCTGAATGTAACACACTCAATTTAAATGGGTTCTTCGCTACCTGAGCTGTCTGGATCCTTCCCTCCAGCAACAGCTTTTCTGAACTGCGCAAATGGGAGTTATCCTTACATCACATTCACTGCTCCTGTACCTATCCCAGACTTAACCTTCAGTAACGTACTGTCTCCACACCCTTCACCCAACAGATTCCACCCCCGCTGTTCTATCATCTCCTTCCTATTCTCATCTCCCACCCTGTTTATTTGCAGCCTCTCCCAACACATCCACCCGTCTTTCCCTGCTTCTCTCCATTTTTGCTCCTCTTTTCCCCACCTCTCTGCCCCACAACCTCCTGACATGACACCTGTTGGCATTCTAGTCCTGCACACTTCACCAGACAACTTTTGTCTCTCTCCCCACCCATACACAACTATCCCTTCCCCTTCCCTGCCCCCTCCAGATTGCTGCTTGGATCCTACATGATAGATGCATTCCTATCTGGGATGCAGGAGTTGGCAGTCATGTGTGCATGAGGTGTGCTTGCTTGTGTGTGTGAAGACTATGGCCAAAAGCTTTTTGTAAGAGTCCTTTAATTGTGCCGGTCTGCAACTTGACATGTCTTCTTTATGGTAAGTAGCACTCTCTCTTTTCCTAAATTGTTTATCTCATACATGGGCTACTGGAAGTTGAATGTGGTAGGCTTCAGTTTTGTGAGACAATGTTAAAAGTTGTGGATCCAGGAAAACAGATAGATACAGTGTTTCTTGATTTCTAAAAAGCATTTGACTCAGGACCATACCTACACTTACTGTCAAAAGTATGATCATATGGGGGCATCAAGTGAAATTTGTAACTAGAATGGGGACTTTTGGTTAGGGAGGACACAGCATGTTATCTCAAATGGACAGTCATCTTCAGATGTAGAAGTAACTTCAGGTGTGCCCAAGGAAGTGTGTTGGGACCCTTGTTGTTCATTTTGTATATTAATGATCTTGAAGACAATATTAATAATAAAAATCAGGCTTTTTGTGGACGATGCAGTTATCTATAATTAAGTACTATCTGAAAGAAGCTGTATAAATATTCAGTCAGATCTTGATAAGATTTCAACGTGGAGCTGAGATTGGAAACTTGCTCTAAATATTCAGAAATGTAAAATCTTGCACTTCATGAAATGAAAAAAACACACTATCCTTTGACTATAATATCAATGAGTCACAGTCAAAATTGGCCAACTCATACAAATAGCTGAGGAGTGGCTGCCCCTCCTGCCCACCTGATTGATACACTGTTGTCTGTCTGACATCTTGTAGAGTTATGAAATGGAATGATCACATAGGTTCAGTGACGTGTAAAGCAGGTGGTAGACTTCACTTTATTGGTATAACGCTGGGGAAGTGAAATCAGTCTACAAAAGAGATAGCTTAGAAATCACTCATGCAAATTCTTCTAGAATATTGCTCAAGTGTGTGGCACTTGTACCAGATAGGATTAACAGAGGATATTGAATGTATACAGAGAAGAACAGGATGAATGGTCACAGGTTTGGTTAATCCGTGGGAGACAGTCACAGAGATACTGAAGGAACTGAACTGGAAGACTCCTGAAGACAGACATAAACTATGCCAAGAAAGTCTATTAACAAAGTTTCAAGAACTGACTTTAAATGATTACGCTAGGGATATACTACAATCCCTTATGTATCGCTTACATAGGGATTGTGAGGATAAGATTAGAATAATTAATGCATGCACAGGGGCATTCAAACAATCATTCTTCCTGCACTAAATTCTTGAATGGAACAGGAAGAAACCCTAATAACTGGTGCAATGGGACATACTCTCTGTCATGCACCTCATACTGGTTTGCAGAGTATGTTTATATAGATGTAGAACCAGATGTAGAATTAAGAGAATATGATAATGAGTTGTTTTCTAAGATAACTTGGAGTGATGAGCCAACTTTCAAATTATCAGGCCACATTAACAGACACAACTGCACCTATTAGTACACAGAGAATAATTAGGCATTAACAGACACAATTGCACCTATTGGTACACAGAGAACAATTTGGTTATGATGGGTAGCGACTTTTGGCTCATCTTGTATTACAGAGTGGTACATAAATAAGTTTATTTATCGATAAATCTGTGTTTCTGAATTGTGGGAATAGCATCCTTTTTTTGCCAATGCTTGGAAATGAGAAAGCTGCTGTTCCCAAAATAGTTTTAGTGAGTTTCCCTTAGGAAACAATAGCTGTTGAGGTTGGTCTTAATTTATTTGTTTTTGCAAATAATGGACATTTTATGTATTTGTTCATTAAAACATCTGTTAAGAGACAATTTTTTAAAATGTAACGTAGACCAGAAAAAGAAATAATCTAAGGAAATTAGCTGTGGTAGCGCGAATACCCCACTCAGCGTTCCTCGTAACAGTCATTTATTGAGCATGTCTTGTCCTGTTTGCCATTCCAGCCCTGCTTTATGTATGTACTGCTACCTATTGTAGCCTCGGTTGCCTTCTTGCCTTCAGTAGCATCAGTATGTCAACTAAAATTACAATTATTTAATGTTTTTCAGGATTTATCTCACCTTTAATGTCTTTAAGATAGGAATCTGGTGCCCAAAGCAGGAAAAGGTGAAAAAACAGAATAGGAACAGCTTTCTGAACTACTGGAAGTCTTGACAGACTTACTGTAAAAACTGCTGATAACACCTAGTGTGTAATTTCACAAGAATTTACATGTCCCTCTGATCTAGAATCTTTAAGCTGCTCACTCTCTACAGCAGAAGCAGGGCCAACTGCACAGACATTCACTCTTTCAAAGCAGATTCATTTGAAAGTTTTCACTGAACTAGTTATTGGCAGAAAATATAACTGAGACTTTGAAAAATGAACTTACTAAGAGAGGGACATGAGGACTACAGAATAAATATGCATTTATTTCAACATATAATACCAGCAGATCATTTTCTAAGGAGCAGTTTTATATGGAGTTAGAAAATGGCGAGTGAGTTTTAAGGACATGGTTGTTGTATTTTCCTGTGAAATGTGCTATATATGCTTTCCTTGCATGCTTTTTTTAAAAATAATAATACAGGGAGAAGTTCTTGTATACAGCCATATGATTTTAAAACATGAAAAAGCTAAATCCCAAGAGTACTTCAACATGAGAAAAGTTGTCATCGTGTTGAAGCATATGAAAACTGAACTGGAAATACCTTGAAATGAGACTACAGAAATGTGAAAAATCGATGATGCTGTTCAATTAAAGCAATCGATGATGCTGTTCATGTAAGTCATTTGAGAAATGAAAAGCTCTATTAACAAGAATTCTTGATTATTAACTGTATTTAACCAGACAATATTTAACCTTGTGTGGTCACTCAGAAGGTCTTTGAGGAAATGATAAATGTGGAAATTTACTTGAGACTTTAAAACTACTTGCCAAAACTGATTCATCTGCGAATATCAACTTTACAAAGTTCAGCAAACAGATGATCTCCATGAAGCCGAAATGACTCCATCAGACTGCTTGGCGAGCATGACAGAATAGAGATACTTAAGAAAATATCCAAGACTAAGTATTCCTCCACCATGTACAAAGATATATTGTGTACTGACCAGATGTCTCAAGTAATTCATTATGTACAGATTGAAGGTTCAGAAGCCACAGTACAGGAATCCATTATTGACTTCATTCTATGACATGGAAATTCAGCTAATGAAATTACAGAACAAATATCCGACAACTTGCAAGGAAACAGTCTAAAACAGGCCTCCTGCTGTGGATAAGGATATGATAATGATGCAACCATGGCTGTACACATTAGTAATGTTCAGATACATAATTTGGATATAATTGTGGAAGCAATATTGTTGCCATGTAACGATCTCTCACTTAATCTTGGTGGAGTGCATGTAGTTGCTGTTGGAATAAAAACAATGACTTCTTCCAATACTGTGCAAAATGTGTACACATAAGTGGGATGTTCTTAAACATGTTCCAATTAATGTGAAGTGATCCTGTGACATAAAATGTAGTCCAAAGCATGAATCTGTATGTGTGCTCACTGTGCACCCTGGTAGCATAGTAAAATTTTGGAAGCCTTGAGGTATAGTTGAGAAGAAAATCCAGAAACCAAAGGACATAAATGCAGTTTATTGGTTTACATTGTGACCTAACATTCCTTTGTATTACTTTATTTTTGGAGCCCATGCTCACTAAAGTGAGTGATGTTCAAATATGCCTACAACAAAAACCTTGGACTTGATCAATGTGTTCAAAATTTGAAATCCTTTAAACTATTTTGTGAACAAAAGCATGATTCTCTTGTCACAAAGGCAGCTGAGAGAACCACAGAAATATGCAATATATTTGATATTTCAACAGAAAGAAGAATCAGATGATGAAACAAAATGTTTAGTGAGATAAGTATTGCTCTAGCTCAAATTTAATTCAAGAGGCTCACTACAAACAGCTTGAGGCAGTAGATATGATACAATATTGGGAGGGGGAAGTGTATATTACAAATGGATGTACTTAATAGGCTATTTACCTTCCTTAAAATTTAAATACTAATTATTAAGCTGGATGATTAAGTGGAAGATGCAGGAGAGTTTAACTCTACATCTTCATCTATATGACTACTATACATTTCACAGTTAAGTGCTCAGTAGAGGGTTCATTTAACCACTTTCAAGCTATTTTTCCACCATTCCACCGTCAAACAGCATGCAGGAAAACAAACTCTTAAATTTTTACCTGCACGCACTCATTTTTCTCATTTTATTACAATGTTCATTTTTCCCTCTGTAGGTGGGCACCAAAAGAGTATTTCCACATCTGGAGGAGAGAGTTGGTACTGAAATTTCATGATATCCTGTCTCTGTGAAAAATCCCTTTGTTTTGATGATTGCCACCCCAGTTCATATATCATATCTGTGGCACTCTCACACCTGTTTCACAATAATACAAAACAAGCTGCCCTTCTTTCAACTTTTTCAGTGTCTTCCGTTAATTCTGTCTGATGCAGATCCCACACCACGCAGCAATAGTCCAGGAGAGGATGGAAAGGCTTAGTGTAGGCAGTCTCTTTACTAGACCTGTTGCATCCTCTAAGTATTCTGCCAATAGAACACAGTCACAATGTTATCTATGTGATCATTCCAATTTAAGTTATTCATAACTGTTTAATATAAATACAGAAAACTGCAACCATCATTTTTTAAAACAGGTATTTATTTGGTTTTTGAACCTTTTCAGGCTCATCTTCAGATAGTGCACATGAGGTTTCGAAGTGTAATGCCATGTGCTGGCTCTGTGACAAGAAGATGGAACATGGTTTAATGCATCACCTTGAGTTTGGTTTATATGCCGATTTGAATCCAAAATTAAATTTCATACTTATTGCAGCAGTACGGGCAACTTTGTTGTTAATATCCATCTGTTTGCTTCCATTGTGATGGACAATTGGTGACACATCACTCACTTTTACTCGTAATTATAATCCCTAAGTATTTAGCTGACTTCGGAGCCGTTAGATTTGTGTGATTTATCATGTAACTGAAATTTAGAGGATTCCTTTTAGTACTCATGTGGATAACCTCACATCTTTTGTTATTTAGAGTCAATTACTGCTTTTAGTACCATACAGATGTTGTTGTTGTGGTCTTCAGTCCTGAGACTGGTTTGATGCAGCTCTCCATGCTCCTCTATCCTCTGCAAGCTGCTTCATCTCCCAGTACCTACTGCAACCTACATCCTTCTGAATCTGCTTAGTGTATTCATCTCTTGGTCTCCCTCTACAATTTTTACCCTCCACGCTGCCCTCCAATACTAAATTGGTGATCCCTCGATGTCTCAGAACATGTCCCACCAACCGATCCCTTCTTCTAGTCAAGTTGTGCCACAAGCTCCTCTTCTCCCCAGTTCTATTCAATACCTCCTCATTAGTTATGTGATCAACCCATCTAATCTTCAGCATTCTTCTGTAGCACCACATTTCGAAAGCTTCTATTCTCTTCTTGTCTAAGCTATTTATCGTCCACGTTTCACTTCCATACATGGCTACACTCCATACAAATACTTTGAGAAACGACTTCCTGACACTTAAATCTATACCGATGTTAACAAATTTCTCTTCTTCAGAAACGCTTTCCTTGCCATTGCCAGTCTACATTTTATACCCTCTCTACTTCGACCATCATCAGTTATTTTGCTCCCCAAATAGCAAAACTCCTTTACTACTTTAAGTGTCTCATTTCCTAATCTAATTCCCTCAGCATCACCCGACTTAATTCGACTACATTCCGTTATCCTCGTTTTGCTTTTGTTGATGTTCATCTTATACCCTCCTTACAAGACACTGTCCATTCCATTCAACTGCTCTTCCAAGACCTTTGCTGTCTCTGACAGAATTACACTGTCATCGGCAAACCTCAAAGTTTTTATTTCTTCTCCATGGATTTTAATAACTACTCCGAACTTTTCTATTGTTTCCTTTATTGCTTGCTCAATATACAGATTGAATAACATCGGGGATAGGCTACAACCCTGTCTCACTCCCTTCCCAACCACTGCTACCCTTTCATACCCCTTGACTCTTGACTCTTATAACTGCCATCTGCTTTCTGTACAAATTGTAAATAGCCTTTTGCTCCCTGTATTTTACCCCTGCCACCTTCAGAATTTGAAATAGAGTATTCCAATCAACATTGTCAAAAGCTTTCTCTAAGTCTACAAATGCTAGAAACGTAGGTTTGCCTTTCCTTAATCTTTCTTCTAAGATAAGTCGTAGGGTCAGTATTGCCTCACGTGTTCCAACATTTCTATGGAATCCAAACTGATCTTCCCCGAGGTCGACTTCTATCAGTTTTTCCATTCATCTGTAAAGAATTCGCGTTAGTATTTTGCAGCTGTGACTTATTAAACTGATAGTTCGGTAATTTTCACATCTGTCAACACCTGCTTTCTTTGGGATTGGGATTATTATATTCTTCTTGAAGTCTGAGGGTATTTCGCCTGTCTCATATCTTGCTCACCAGATGGTACAGTTTTGTCAGGACTGGCTCTCCCAAGGCCGTCAGTAGTTCTAATGGAATGTTGTCTACTCCCGGGGCCTTGTTTCGACTCAGGTCTTTCAGTGCTCTGTCAAACTCTTCACGCAATATCTTATCTCCTACTTCATCTTCATCTACTTCCTCTTCCATTTCCATAATATTGTCCTCAAGTACGAGGCCCTTGTATAGGCCCTCTATATACTCCTTCCACCTTTCTGCTTTCCCTTCTTTGCTTAGAACTGGGTTTGCATCTGAGCTCTTGATATTCATGCAAGTGGTTCTCCTTTCTCCAAAGGTCTCTTTAATTTTCCTGTAGGCAGTATCAATCTTACCCTTAGTGAGATAAGCCTCTACATCCTTACATTTGTCCTCTAACCATCCCTGCTTAGCCATTTTGCACTTCCAGTCGATATCATTTTTGAGACGTTTGTATTCCTTTTTGCCTGCTTCATTTACTGCATTTTTATATTTTCTCCTTTCATCAATTAAATTCAATATTTCTTCTGTTACCCAAGGGTTTCTACTAGCCCTCGTCTTTTTACCTATTTGATCCTCTGCTGCCTTCACTATTTCATCCCTCAAAGCTACCCATTCTTCTTCTACTGTATTTCTTTCCCCCATTCCTGTCAATTGTTCCCTTATGCTCTCCCTGAAACTCTGTACAATCTCTGGTTCTTTCAGTTTATCCAGGACACATCTCCTTAAATTCCCACCTTTTTGAGGTTTCTTCAGTTTTAATCTACAGTTCATAACTAATAGATTGTGGTCAGAGTCCACATCTGCCACTGGAATTGTCTTACAATTTAAAACCTGGTTCCTAAATCCCGGTCTTACCATTATATAATCTATCAGATACCTTTTAGTATCGCCAGGGTTCTTCCATGTATACAGCCTTCTTTCATGATTCTTAAACCAAGTATGATTAAGTTATGCTCTGCGCAAAATTCTATCAGGCGGCTTCCTCTTTCATTTCTTAGCCCCAATCCATATTCACCTACTATGTTTCCTTCTCTTCCTGTTCCTACTGACAAATTCCAGTCACCCATGACTATTAAATTTTCGTCTCCCTTCACTACCTGAATAATTTCTTATATCTCATCATACATTTCATCAATTTCTTCGTCATCTGCAGAGCTAATTGGCATATAAACTTGTACTACTGTAGTAGGCGTGAGCTTCGTGTCTATCTTGGCCACAATAATGCGTTCACTATGCTGTTTGTAGTAGCTTACCCGTACACCTATTTTTTTTATTCATTATTAAACCTACTCCTGCATTACCCCTATTTGATTTTGTATTTATAACCCTGTATTCACCTGACCAGAAGTCTTGTTCGTCTTGCCACCGAACTTCACTAATTCCCACTATATCTAACTTTAACCTATCCATTTCCCTTTTTAAATTTTCCAACCTACCTGCCTGATTAATGCATCTGACATTCCACGCCCCGATCCGTAGAACTCCAGTTTTCTTTCTCCTGATAACAACGTCCTCTTGAGTAGTCCCCGCCCGGAGATCCGAATGGGGGACTATTTTACCTCCGGAATATTTTACCCAAGAGGACGCCATCATCATTTAATCATACAGTAAAGCTGCATGCCCTCGGGAAAAATTACGGCTGTAGTTTCCCCTTGCTTTCAGCCGTTCGCAGTACCAGAACAGTAAGGCCATTTTGGTTAGTGTTACAAGGCCAGATCAGTCAATCATCCAGACTGTTGCCCCTGCGACTACTGAACAGGCTGCTGCCCCTCTTCAGGAGCCACACGTTTGTATGGCCTCTCAACAGATACCCCTCCGTTGTGGTTGCACCTACGGTACGGCTATCATACAGATATCTTGTCTAAATCACTTTGCTATTGGTTATCATCTGATGACTTTACAAGACAGTCAGTGACAGCACCATCTTCAAACAATGTAAGAGGGCTGCTCAGGTTGTCTCCTAAATCATTTATAAAGATCAGGAACAGCAGAGGGCTTACTTATAGGACTTCCCTGGAGAACACCAAATATCACTTTTCTTTCACTCGATGACTGTTTGCCGATTACTACAAACTATGAAATTTCTGACAGAAAATCACAAATCCAGTCATACAATTAAGATGATACTCTGCAGGCTGCAGTCTGATTAGAAGTCACTTGTAAGGAATATTGTCAGAAGCTTTATGGAAATCTAAAAATATGGAATCAATTTGATTATGATGCAAAAAGACAGCTAGAGTTGTGAATAAAATAGTTTATTCAGTAAGTGACTGGATTTGTGTTAATACCCATTTTGAAACCAACCAAGGCTTGCAAAATTAAATGTATGCCCAAAATAACAGTAAATAATACCGATACATATAAGTCTGGTGCCAAGAGCACATAAGTAGGGTATGAAAATCAATCTAAGATCCCCTGTTGACAGAACTCATTACTTTGTGTAAACAAAGAGGTAACTGTGTTTGACAAGAACGATACTTTCTGAATTCATGTTGCTACTTTTCTTAGAGGTAATTTGTAATGTTCATAGTCAGTATGTTTTCCAAATCCTTCTGCAATTCGATGTTAGTGATACAGGCCTGTAACTCATCAGATTGTTCTTACTTCCTTACTTGAGTACTGATGTGACCTGTGCAACTTTCATGTCTTTAGGTACAGATCTTTTATCAAGAGAGTGGTTATATATGACTGCTAAACAAGGAGTTATTGTTTCAGCATATTCCAATATGAACCTCACAGATATATTATCTGGACCAGAGGCCTTGCCTTTATTAAGTGATTTAAGCTGCTTCATTTCATCAAGGATACCTATGGCTAAGTTACTCATGTTTGTAACTGTTCTTGACACAAATTTTGCTATTTTTACTTCGTCGCCTTTGGTGAAGGAATTGTGGAAAACTGTGTTTAAAACTCTGCTTTAGTAGCACTTCATCAGTAACATTACGATCGCTATCACGCTATGAAGTTATTGATTGTGTCTTGCCACTGGTGTACTTTACATGCAACCAGAACCTCTTTGTATTTTCTGCCATATTTGAGCTGAGTTTCATTATGAAAACTCTCAAAAGTATAATTTTCAGTAGAGTCTGTAGCTGTGATGCATTTTTTTTTTAAAGATGTCAAGATGCCTTTAGCTGCTGCTCTCCTTATTTCATGTACGACTGTACAATTTCGGCCTTAGGCCATTTTCAAGTATCTAAAACGGAAGCATTATACACTGAATACATTAGTGAGACTTGTGATTTTGCTGTAGGAACAAGTCATATCTGTAGCTACACTGGGCACATTATAACTTACTTTATGGATGATTTTTAAGTAGTAAATTATGCCAAGTATAGTGTTAGAACTGGTAAAAAGTTGTCAATTACTTCCTGTTTGTCCAATATAAAATTTTGTGCATTCTTCACAGATGCCAAAAGTTTTATATTGGACAAACAGGAAGAAAAGTTAGTACACAATTTAAAGAACACAAAATAATAAGCAACAATAATCCATCCACATTTATTGCACATTTAAACGACACCAACCACAAAGTACCTAATGTAGATGGATCACTTCAAATATTACATAAGTTACAGAAAGAAAAAGTCATGGATGTAATGCAAGAAATTGAAATTTATATCCACCTAAAAGATCAGCCAGACAGAGTATTAAATGAGCAAAAAGAACTGTGAAATAGGAAATTCCTAGACAGCTTTTTGCCAGTTCTACAATGAAGCACTACAGAACCACAGAATATAAAATTATCGCTACACTCATTAATAAATATGATTGCAGTGCGAAACATCATGCAACCATAAAGCAGTTTTTATTTGGCTCTCATAGTTTTCAGCATTGTTTCATTAGAGTACTGTGATGGATTCCATATATAAGATATTTTACATCCTTTTAAATTTGGTATGCTTTTTTCATTGCCTCCACAAGAGAGTTCTGATCTGTTTTTGTGTACCATCGGGGATCAGTACCATCTATTACCAATTTATTTGGTATATGTGTCTCAATAGTTGTTGATACTATTTCTTTGAATTTAAATGGCATCTGGTCTACTCTTACATATTCAGATTGGAAGGAGTGGAGACTATCTCTTCGGAAGGTCACAAGTGAAAATTTTTATCTGCTTTTTTAAACAGCTGTATTTTGTGTTTAGGGTTATTTGTTGCTAAGAGGTCAAATATGTTTTCAAAACCATTTACATTTCAAGTGGACCCCTGAAATAATGGCTCAAAATAATTTATGGAGAAAGCATTCAGAATGATTTCAGATCATATTTTATCATTGACTTTTAACATGTATTTTTTTTTTCCCCAAAAAGGATGATAAAGGAGAGGTTTCTAACTACCGCCCAATTTCATTGTTAACAAGTCTTTCAAAAATCCTTGAGAAACTTATGTACACTAGAATCATGGCTCACCTTAACAAATATCACATCCTTAATAAAAATCAGTTTGGATTCCAAAAGGGTGTTTCAACTGAACAAGCTATTTTCTCATTTATCAACCAACTCCTTGAATCAATAAACAAGAAAATGTCACCATTTGGAATCTTTTGTGATCTGTCAAAAGCATTTGACTGTGTAGATCACAAGATTCTACTAAGAAAGGCTGAGCATTATGGCTTAAAAGATAAAGTAGAGAAATGGCTTGAGTCTTATCTAGATGACAGAAATCAGAAGGTAGTATTAAACAATTGTGCAAAGGCGCCTGCCAGCTCTGATTGGAATACATTAAATGTGGAGTGCCGCAGGGCTCAGTCCTTGGTCCCTTACTTTTCTTAATCTTTGTAAATGACCTCCCATGGTGTGTGACCCAAGAAGCACACTTCACACTATTTGCAGATTACACAACCATTATGATTGACAAGGAACCCAACTGTAGTCTACAGAACATTGCAACCACTATATTCCAAGAAGTTCTAGATTGGTTCACTGCAAATGGTCTGTCCTACAATGTTAATATTACTCATTTCATTCAGTTTCAAACTGTAAACAAAAAATTGGAAAAATGTTGAAATAAAATGTGGAGACAAAGAAATAGTGAAAGTTGTATCTTCCAAATTTCTGGGTTTACTTATCGATAACAAACTAAACTGGTCAGTCCACATCACTGACCTATGTAAAAGACTGAATTCTACAGCATTTGCCACTCGTTCAATTGCATCTGTTTATGGAAACAATCAAAACTGCAGATGTTGGTTACTTCCATTCACTTATGACATATGGCATCATATTTTGGGGAAATCAACTACAACCAAATAAAGTCTTTGTTGCACAGAAGAGAGTTATCAGGATTATGAGTAGAGTGCATCCTAGATCTTCTTGCAGAAATTGTCAATACATCTTGTCACTAATGTACTTCGTGAACAAAAATTATGAAATTTACAAATTGAATAGTGCGTACCATGATCACAATACAAGAAGCAAACATGATCACAATACAAGAAGCAAACATGATCTTCACACAGATTTAAAAAATCTCAGTATAAAAGTGTTCAATAAACTTCCTGTCCATATCAAATCAGTCATTGGGGATCTTACTAAATTCAAAACAGAGCTAAAACTATATCTTTTGGATAATTCTTTCTATTCTTTACAGGAATTCTTTGATAATGTGTAATACTTCTTGAATTTGTGTTTAATTTCATGCATTTCTAATAGAACTGATTATGTAGATCGGCATATCACTTGTGGGCATAATATTTTTTAGATGAATTACTTTAAATTTGCTTATGTAATAATCTATGTCATTACTGCACTATTATTTATGCAGTCATCTATGTCATTACTGCACTATTATCTGTGTTGTTATCTGAATTTTTGTGTGTAATTATTTGACATGTGGATGTCCTTTTTCATGTATCTTCTTATATATGTTAAATTGGTTGCCTCATGATCATCGGCATGTGGCTATTACTGTAATAATCTGACACGTTCTACATCCTAGCGATACATTCACATCAAGGATCCACGGAACTCGAAAATAAATAAATAAAATAAAATAGGAAGGAGATAAAAGGAAAAGGAAATAGGGGCAACAGTACAATCAGTGGAACACCTGTGGCCATCTTTTTGATGTTATTTGTTATACAGCCTCTGAATGCAGCGATTCAGTACACCATCTTCAGGCCCATATGTATAAACAGCAATAACTGCATCATGAACTTACCAACTATGCAAATACAAAGGCAGATTAAAAACAGAATAAGAATCAAGGACAATACTACACAAGTGAATTTACAGTAATCCTTTGATAATCCAACAGATACATCCACTGTCACATATCTCAAATAAAATTATATAGTAAATCATAAGAAATTTCCACTCTATACATCGTACAAATGTCATTTCATTTTCTTTGTGCCTTTGTCCAACTTCAATGCAGGGTTGGCCTTGTTACTATGGATTTGGTGATATTAGTGGCAGAGGGGGGCTGGATGCCCATCCTGTCACCACCCCGAACCCCCCGAGATTGGAATTTGTACACCCCAGTTGTCTGCATCTAGTGTAAGCCATAAAATAGTGTGAACATTGTCAAATGTCTGTGAGTTATGTAACTGAGGCAGAACATGGGGACCAGCCCAGCATTCACGTAGTGGGATGTGGAAATCCGCGTAAGAAACATATCCAGGCTGGCTGGCACACTGGCCCTCGTCGTTAATCCACCAGGTGGAATCGATCCGAGGCCGAGTCCAGGAAGCAGCACATAAGCACTCTCAGCTACCCCGGCAGGTTTCTGTACAAATGTACTATTTATTAATAAAATCATTAATTAAATATTCCATGACTCTTTATTGGTCAGCTGGATGATACATTAAACTGTGCAAGCCTGAAGTAACCTATTAATCTACAAAAATAACTGTAGAAAATGATAGATGTATGAAAAAAAAAAAAAAATTAGAAATAAGTAAAGCAAAGGAATATGCATCTATGTGCAAGTAGTCATTCCACAAGGACAGCATCAACAAGATGTTAGTGTCAATTTAAGTAAAGCTAGCAAAATGACAGTATAAATATATCTGCATGTCACAACAAAGTTATAAAATGCTAAGCTGAAAACTGAATATAGGCATATTTATGTCATATGCATAAAATGAATTCCAAGAATGTGCCAAAGAGCCCAAATGCAGTAAATCATCTATGTCATACCATACACAGAATATAAAGAACCCAAGATAATGTGCAGGATGAACAACATCTATGACTTTGTGTGAGAAAGTAGCCCTTCCAGAAGCACTGCATCCCCACCCACTGACTCACATAATACAGTTGCTGAACAGTTCAAAGACAAGTTGAGTCTCATTTCAAGTAGCTACCCCTCCCATACAATTATAGTTGGTCATGACTTCAATCTGCCCTCAATATGTTGGTGAAAATGCATTTTTTAAGTTGGAGGTAGGCATAAAACATCAACCAAAATCATTCTCAGAGAATTAGTAAATGATTGGCAAAACTACTTGACCTCTTAACAACAAATAATCCTGAGCAAATAGGGAGCATTGTGATGGATACAGGGATTAGCGACCACAAGGTTGTTGTAGTGAGACTGAATACCGTAACATCCAAACCCACCAAAAATAAACGTAAAATACATCTATTTAAAAAAGCAGATAAAACTTCGCTTGAGGCCATCCTAAGAGACAGTCTCCACTCTTTCCAATCTGAATACTGTCTGAAATTGTAGACCAGATATGCCTTAAATTCAAAGAAATAGAATCAACAGCTACTGAGAGACATACCTCAAATAAATTAATAAGGCATGCTACTGAACCCCCATGGTACACAAAGCAGGTAACAATATTGCAGAGAGAGAGAGAGAGAGAGAGAGAGAGAGAGAGAGAGAGAGAGAGAGACATGCCAAATTTAAAAGCATGCAAAACCCCCAGGATTGGTGAAGTTTTACAGAAGCTTCAAATTTAGCACAAACTTCAATGCAAGATGCTTTTAACACTTTCCACATCAAAACTTTGTCTTGAAATCTGGCAGAAAATCCAAAGAAGTTCTGGTCACATGTAAAGTAAACCAGTGGAAACACATGATCAATACTTTCACTGCGTAATAACATTGTTGATGCTACTGATGACACTGCCACTAAAGGATAATTACAAAATATAGTTTTCTAAAATTTCTTCACCAAAGAAGATAAAATAAATATTCCAGAATTTGAACCAAGAACAAATGCCAACATGAATAACTTAGATGTAGATTTCCTCGGTGTAACAAAGTAGCTTAAATCAGAATGAGATTTTCACTCTGCAGTGGAGTGTGCACTGATGTGAAACTTCCTGGCAGATTAAAACTGTGTACCGGACCGAGACTCGAACTTGGGACCTTTGCCTTTCACGGGCAAGTGCTCTACTCTCTGAGCTACCCCCAAGTGCTCTACCCTCTAAGCTACCCAAGCACGACTCATGACCTGTCCTCACAGCTTTAATTCTGCCAGTACCTCATCTACTACCATCCAAACTTCACAAAAGCTCTCCTTTCTTCCAGGAGTGCTAGTTCTGCAAGGTTTGTAGGAGAGCTTTCGTGAAGTTTGGAAGGTAGAAGACGAGGTACTGGCAGAATTAAAGCTGTGAGGATGGGTCGTGAGTCGTGCTTGGGTAGCTCAGATGGTAGAGCACTTGCCCGCGAAAGGCAAAGGTCCCAAGTTCGAGTCTCGGTCCGGTACACAGACAAAATGTCTGTATGGCCCAATAAGTGGCAACTGACTCTAAACAATGAAAAGTGCGAAGTCATCCACATGATTACTAAAAGGAATCAATAAAATTATTGTTACATGATAAATCACACAAATCTAAAGGCTGTAAATTCAGTTAAATACTAAGAAATTACAATAATGAATAACAGATTGGTATGATCACATAGATAGTAAATCAAGATTATGATTTATTGGCAGAACGCAGAAAATGCAACAGCTCTATAGAAGAGACTGCCTAAACTATGCTTGTGCACCTTCTTCTGGAGTACTGGAGTACTGCTGTACAATGTGGGATCCACAAGAGATAGGATCGACAAAGGTCATCAAAAAAGTTCAGAAAATTGCAGCTCATTTTGTACTGTCGTGAAATGGTGGAGAGAGTGGTGAAGATATGATATGCAATCTGGGGCTGTTTTGAGAGGACTCATCCCATTTCTAAGGTCAGGTGCACCATTCATACTTGTGTAAGACAATTACAGATATCCCTCATGGCAGGGTACATGTGTTTTGGTACACAAGTACTCTGACAGTAGGAGCTATCAGAGCAAGTAATGATGATAGTACCTTTCTGGTAGCAGAGAGCATAAGCCCTTCATACATAACTCCACTATGACAGCCCTGTTCCTTGGACAACAATGTCCATCTCCAAACAATAATAAAACTTGAATGTTCTAATTAACGAAAAATGGAATGCATAAAGGAAAGATCTTATGGATTAAATAATATTAAGAAAAATTGTATGTACAATTATAAGTTAAGTTTTCTACATTAGTGTGGTAAATTTCATAGGGCAAATTTTAACAAGCAATCACACCTGGTTGGGTTTTGTAATTTTTTACAGAGTATCAGTTATAGTTAAGTTCTTTGACCAAAAATATTTTTTTGTAATTTCATGTGAAACTTCGATAAACATGGTTAAGTTTCTTCTGACAATATTTTTAAGGGGAGGTTTACTTTGCTTAGTTTGAGCTGGTGAGATAATTGCACACTCTAGCTCAACTTAAATGGACTTAGATTAAGTGACAAAGGCTAATATCTAAGCCCTCTCTATCATAACTGAGTATACTTGTAAGGTGGAAGTTGTTACATTTGTCACACTCTCAATCCACAGACTTTTCATAGCAGGGTGTTAGATCCAATTACTGGGGCCTGTAGGAGTGAAGCTGGTGGTGTCAGTTTTGTAGGATTGGTGAAAAATTTCATCTTGTGGCTCACCAGTGAAGTATCCCCCAGGGAGGGATCCTGGGGTGGAGGATGGGAAGCATATCTGTCTTTGGGGTCTATCTTCTATATTTCTTCCATTTTAACATTCCTAGCCTATCCTTTCCATTCTTCATTCCCCTTCTGTGGTACCATTCTCTCCTCTCTCCTCCCTCTTTCCACATTCAGTAGTTCCATTGCATGAGCCCTTCTCTTATCCGCACTCGCACATTGTTCACACAGGATAGACCAAACAGTATTAGCCTATAAGTATCTTCCATGTAAAATTCATATTTGGTAGTTCAGTCTCATAAAGTGGTCTTTAATAGTCATTTTAAAAGCTGTTCTTGCAGGATAACCTGAGTGGTAACAAAATCTAAGAGACTATCATGTACAATTTTTCTATTATAGTAAGGATGATACCCAAGTCCCATGTGTATCTGCACACTGTATTAATGGACTGTATAATCATGAAAAGTACCGGGTGATCAAGAAGTCAGTATAAATTTGAAAACTGAATAAATCACGGAATAATGTAGATAGAGAGGTACAAATTGACACACATGCTTGGAATGACATGGGGTTTATTAGAACCAAAAAAATACAAAAGTTCAAAAAATGTCCGACAGATGGTGCTTCAACTAATCAGAATAGCCATAATTAGCATAACAAAGTAAGACAATGTAAAGATGATGTTCTTTACAGGAAATGTTCAATATGTCCACCATCATTCCTCAACAATAGCTGTAGTCTAGGAATAATGTTGTGAACAGCACTGTAAAGCATGTCCGGAGTTATGGTGATGCATTGGCGTTGGATGTTGTCTTTCAGCATCCCTAGAGATGTTGCTCGATCACAATACACTTGCAACTTCAGGTAACCCCAAAGCCAATAATCGCACGGACTGAGGTCTGGGCACCTGGGAAGCCAAGTATGACGAAAGTGGCAGCTGAGCACACGATCATCACCAAACGACGCGCACAAGAGATCTTTCACGCGTCTAGCAATATGGGGTGGAGCGCCATCCTGCATAAACATCATACATTCCAGCAGGTGTTTATCAGCCAGGCTGGGGATGATGCGATTCTGTAACATATCGGCGTACCTCTCGCCCGCCACGGTTGTTGCTGTTGTGGTCTTCAGTCCTAGGAATGGTTTGATGCAGCTCACCATGCTACTCTATCCTGTGCAAGCCTCTTCATCTCCCAGTACCTACTGCAGCCTACACCCTTCTGAATCTGCTTAGTGTATTCATCTCTTGGTCTCCCTCTACGATTTTTACCCTCCATGCTGCCCATCATGGTAGCAGTTACAAAACCAGAACCACGAATTCCCTTGAAGAAAAAAGGCCTGATAACGGTAGATGTGGACAATTGAACCCAACCGTGACTTTCTCGTCATGCAATGGAGTTTCCAGGACAGTTCTAGGATTTTCGGTAGCCCAAATTCTGCAGTTGTGGGTGTTGACAGACCCTCGAAGCGTGAAATGAGCTTTGTCGGTCCACAACACATTACTCAACCAATGGTCATCTCCCGCCATCTTTTGAAACGCCCACACTGCAAATGCCCTCCACTTCACTAAATCGCCAGGTAGTTGTTCATGATGCCGATGGATTTTGTACGGATAGCATCGGACGGTACGCCTAAGTGCCAACCAAACAGTAGTGTATGGAATGCCGGTGCGACCTGCAACTGCACGAGCGCTGACTTCCCTGTGCATAGACGAACCCGCTACAGTCTCCATTTCTTCCTGAACTGTCTCAGCAGCATTACACCTTGTGCTCGGTCAGCCACTACGGCGCCTATCGTCTAAACAACCCGTGGCTTCGAACTTCGAAATCATTCTCACCACAGCTGCATTTGTCAACGGACCTTTACCTGTTCGAATCCCCTTCCTATGGCGATAGGATCGTAACACTGAACTAGTACTTTCCCCATTCTGATAATACAGCTTCACTAAAAGTGCCTTTTCAGGTAACGTCAATATGCTGTGACTGCTGAATCATTGGATTCTCTCTGTCATTACAGCTCCTTTTATACAGGATTGTCATGCGCAGTCACTGATGTTTTGCTGTCCAGCGCTGTCTGTCAGACATTTTGTGAACCCCATTTCATTCCAAGCATGTGTGTCAATTTTTACCCCTCTATCTACATTATTCCTTGATTTATTAAGTTTTCAAATTTATACTGACTTTTTGATCACCCGGTATAAAACTACAATGACATAAATGAAACAAGCACCTCAAAGGAGGATCATTAGTATACTGCAAAATTTCATAACAAAACTGGAGTAATAATGAATGAATATGTACATATGAAGTGTACTACAACAGATGATTTCTATGTATATATATTATTCCATTAACATGACTGATTGAATTAACAAAATTCTTTATTGAAACCTTTGTGTTTTTTGAATCTGAAAGAAAAAAGTAATATGTAAAATAAAGTTTCTCAATCTCGAGTCATATAGTGACTAGTAATTACAGTTCCTTATTCATAGGGATGGTATGTGTGAGAGTACATAAATTTTGAAATTTTAGTTTGAGAAGATTCCAATGAATGTCTTCTTTGACTGAAAATTTCTATACTCTCAGTATCAAATATGAATTACTAGACTTTATATATTGTTAAGTTTGATGTAATATGAATAATCATTTTATAAAGTTTCGATTTTGATAAACAATGACTTATTTGGGTGACATAACTTCTGTTTGATGTATTCATTGGGCTTCATGCAGTGTTGTGGATACAGTGATAGAGGCTCTGGTAGCAGCACAAGTGCAGCTGTATGTCATTCCACGGCATACCTCAAGCAGAGGCATTCCTCCGTTAAATGTTAACAATGATACATCAAAAAAGAATATGTTACAACCAGGCGAGGAACTCAATTGTATGAAAGCTCTTATATTGAAAAGATCTATGTATCTAAAATACAGCAATAAACCTATATATAAAAACAAAGATGAGGTGACTTACCGAACAAAAGCGCTGGCAGGTCGATAGACACACAAACAAACACAAACATACACACAAAATTCAAGCTTTCGCAACAAACTGTTGCCTCATCAGGAAAGAGGGCAACAGTTTGTTGCGAAAGCTTGAATTTTGTGTGTATGTTTGTGTTTGTTTGTGTGTCTATCGACCTGCCAGCGCTTTTGTTCGGTAAGTCACCTCATCTTTGTTTTTATATATAATTTTTCCCACGTGGAATGTTTCCTTCCATTATATTGATATCACAGCAATAAACCTGTTTGTTTTATGAAAGTTCTGGGTCACTCATTGTAATACACTTGAGTAACATTGGTACCAATACATCTACATTTACAAGAAGAAAGTGGTCAAGTGTTCTGCAGGGCCAGAAGTTGCATAATTGTATCCTACTGAACCCCTGTGGTACGTGGTTCCATCGATCTGAGTCACAATGACACTATAGCAGGAGCAAACACTGTAAAAATTAGCAGTAGCAACAGTCACAAAAGATCTGCTGATTATTCCAGTACAAATCATCAAGCAAATCATACCGAGCAACATGACAATCCAGGAAAGCACTGGAATAATAGCAATAATAATAATAATAATAATAATAATAATAATAATAATAATAATTACCCCGTGGAGGCCCGGGAAAAGAATAGGCCTCCAGTATGTTCTGCCAGTCGTAAAAGGCGACGAAAAGAACAAACCACTAATGGGGCTAACCCCTCTTTTAGTGTGATTAGTTGGTTCAGGACAGAACTAAAGAAGCCTCGGACAAGCGCCGTCATGGTCGGGGACGACGCTTGAACCCTATGCCCGCCCACAATGGTAACGACACTGCTAGCCAACTGGAAAATGATTTAAATCCAAATAACGGTGTTTTGCAGGATATGCTTCCTGCAACCACCCTAGAAGGAAAACAAAGACAGAGGATGAGATGGTCAGGTGAAGTTAATCGACACCTCATGTTCTGTTATTACCAAGCAACAAACCTAGGAACCAACACAACTGGATACAGATCACAAGTATACACAACATTTATTACCAGATACCCAGAATTAAAATTTTTAACAGAACAACGACCAGCTGATCAGACCCGTGTAATAATAAAAAATAACAGGATACCCCAGTCAGAATATGAAAACATCAAACAAGTACAACAAATACTGGAACAAAGTAATGTGCAATCAGAAGAAGAAGAAGACGAAAATACAGTAATGGACTCAAACATCCCAGAGCAAACAAACAAAGAACAACATGCATCAATTAAACAATCAGAGGAAAACAAAATCTTACGACAGCCACCAGAACAAGCATAAATAGAACACGAAGCGACACACATGTTAGATATAGAAGAAAAATTTCAGCTGACATATACAGAATACAAAGACACAAATACAGACATTAGACCATTCCCACAAGTCGAAACAACAATAAAAACTATCAACACAATCATACACAACAAAATAAATGAAAACATAACTATGGAAGAGTTACAACTACTGGTTTATATAAGAGCACTCACTACACTAAATATACACACTAGGCAGAGATAAGAACCAACCAACACACAGAAGAAACCCACGAAACCAGCATGGCAACACAGGCTACAGATCAGAATAGAAAAACTGAGAAAAGACATCGGACAGCTAACACAATTTATAAGAAATGAAATGTCAGAAAAAAAAAAACGAAAAAGGTTAGGTAAAATCTCACAACAAGAAGCGATAGAGCAATTAGATGAAAAGAAGCAGAAATTACAAGCATTGGCCAAACGACTTAGAAGATACAAAAAAAGTCAAAATAGAAGGAAACAAAACCAAACATTCAACACAAACCAAAAGAAATTTTACCAGACAATAGATAACACACACATTAAAATAGACAATCCACCAAACATAACAGACATGGAACACTTCTGGAGCAACATATGGTCAAACCCGGTACAACATAACAGGCATGCATGGTGGATACAAGCAGAAACAGACACATACAAGATGATACCACAAATGCCTGAAGTGATAACTTTGCAACATGAAGTCACTCAAGCAATTAATTCTACTCACAATTGGAAGGCCCCTGGAAAAGATAAAATAGCAAATTTCTGGCTAAAGAAGTTCACCTCAACACATTAACATCTAACAAAATTATTTAACAGTTACATTGCAGACCCATACACATTCCCTGATACACTTACACAAGGAATAACTTATCTGAAACCTAAAGATCAAGCAGACACAGCAAATCCAGCTAAATATCGCCCTATAACATGCCTACCAACAATATACAAAATATTAACTTCAGTCATTACACAGAAATTAATGACACATACAACACAGAACAAAATTATAAATGAAGAACAAAAAGGCTGTTGCAAAGGAGCACGAGGATGTAAAGAGCAACTGATAATAGATGCAGAGGTGACATATCAAGCTAAAACTAAACAAAGAGTGCTAAACTACGCATACATTGATTACCGAAAAGCTTTTGATAGTGTACCCCACTCATGGTTACCACAAATATTGGAAATATACAAAGTAGATCCTAAATTGATACAGTTCCTAAACATAGTAATGAAAAATTGGAAAACCACACTTAATACCCAAACAAATTCAAATAATATCACATCACAGCCAATACAGATTAAGCGTGGAATATACCAAGGAGACTCATTAAGTCCTTTCTGGTTCTGCCTTGCTCTGAACCCACTATCCAATATGCTAAATAATACAAATTATGGATACAATATTACTGGAACACACCCACACAAAATCACACATTTGCTATACATGGATGATATAAAACTACTGACAGCAACAAATTAACAACTCAACCAATTACTAAAGATAACAGAAGTATTCAACAATGATATAAATATGGCTTTTGGAACAGACAAATGTAAGAAAAATAGCTTAGTCAAGGGAAAACACAATAAACAAGAAGATTACATACTGGATAACCACAGCAACTGCATAGAAGCGATGGAAAAAACAGATGCCTATAAATATCTAGGATACAGACAAAAAATAGGAATAGATATACAAATATTAAAGAAGAACTAAAAGAAAAATATAGACAAAGACTAACAAAAATACGAAAACAGAATTGACAGCAAGAAACAAGACAAAAGCTATAAATACTTATGCTATACCAATATTGACCTACTCATTTGGAGTAGTGAAATGGAGTAACACAGACCTAGAAGCACTCAACACACTTACACGATCACAATGCAACAAATATAGAATACATCACATACATGCAGCAACAGAAAGATTCACATTAAGCAGAAAGGAAGGAGGAAGGGGATTTATCGACATAAAAAACCTACATTATGGGCAGATGGACAATTTAAGAAAATTCTTTCTAGAACGAGCAGAAACTAGCAAAATACACAAAGCAATCACTCATATAAATACATCGGCTACACCACTACAATTTCATAACCACCTATACAACCCTTTAGATCACATAACATCAACAGATACGAAGAAAGTAAATTGGAAAAAGAAAACACTACATGGCAAGCACCCATATCATCTAACACAGCTACACATCGATCAAGACGCATCCAACACATGGCTAAGAAAAGGTAATATATACAGTGAGACGGAAGGATTCATGATTGCAATACAGGATCAAACAATAAACACCAGATATTACAGCAAGCATATTATTAAAGATCCCAATACCACAACAGATAAATGCAGACTCTGCAAACAACAAATAGAAACAATAGATCACATCACAAGCAGATGTACAATACTAGCAAATACAGAATACCCCAGAAGACATGACAATGTAGCAAAAATAATACATCAACAGCTTGCCTTACAACATAAACTTATAAAACAACACGTTCCCACATACAAGTATGCACCACAAAATGTACTGGAGAATGATGAATACAAATTATACTGGAACAGAACCATTATAACAGATAAAACAACACCACATAACAAACCTGACATCATACTCACCAATAAAAAGAAGAAATTAACACAACTAATCGAAATATCCATACCCAATACAACAAATATACAAAAGAAAACAGGAGAAAAAAATTGAAAAATACATCCAACTGTCTGAGGAAGTCAAGGACATGTGGCATCAGGATAAAGTTGACATTATTCCAATTATACTATCAACTACAGGAGTCATACCGCACAATATCCACCAGTACATCAATGCAATACAGCTACATCCAAACTTATATATACAACTACAGAAATCCGTAGTTATTGATACATGTTCAATTACCCGAAAGTTCCTAAATGCAATATAACATATACCGTACAGTTAAAAGGAAGTCACGCTTGATCAAGGTCCGCGTCACTTTCCATTTTTGACCAGACATAACGTCTGAGAAAAGAAAGGTAAAATAATAATAATAACAATCACCATAATTATTGTAACAAGTATAAACATAGATGACAAGATAATGGGTACAATCCTGGTTATGCAAACAATAACAGTCATTGTCAGTGGCAAAACCAACAACAAAACCATCAAACTGAGTTAAACTGGTGTAATCAAACCTCTGGACCACAAAAGCAATAGCCCATCCACATTTGTATAGGAAAACTAATTGTGATCTCATTATATGCTGAAATGGATGTCATGGCGTGGTGTAGGGGCAGTAACAGACCAACTTGATAAACTGTGTAATGGGAATGACATCGGAGAAGAATTTTACTCAGATGTAGACCATTTTAATGGTCAATGTTCTACTGTATCATAATTAGCATTTCCTGCATATACGGGCAACACTGAAATCACAATAATGTTAGATACAGGCTCTGCTGTTTATGTGGTCTCCACTGATTTGTTCAAGAGTGTACATGAGAGTGTAAAGGTGCCAATGTTACTCATGAATAACTGCAAGATTCTGGGAGCTGTAGGCACCAGATCTTGTAAGACACAATTAGAGATTTGGTTGCCTATTAAGCTCAGAAATGCAGCAATAGGACTCACATTCCTAGTCCATAATTCTTTGGTGGTGGTGACGGTAGCGGTTTATCTCAAATTATATTTGTCAGTTTATGTGAATTGTCACAGTGTCTGTTGTATGTAGGTAATACTCAGAGGTGCTGACCACTTTTATGAGAGGGAGACCTCGATCTTACCATTGTCTATTTCAAAATGAAAACATTAAAATCTGACCAAATATTTTATTATGTGTACATGGGACACTAAATTGTTTTATGTATCTGTATTGATGAGTTTTACCAAAATTTTGTGTGAAAATGCTGCTAGAAAAAACAACAATCCTTGTCCTTTCCAACTAAGAAGGAGAAAGCAATATCACCAAAAATAGAAGTTAAACACTAATCTCCTCCTCCTCCTCCATTACCAAAAATAAATTTAAAAAATTGAATAATGACGACAGCCATCAGAGGTTGGGGCAGCTGTATGCAAGCAGCCATATTTAATAACTAAAGCGGTATGCTGCCACCAAGCACTTTGTAATATCTCAAATTATACAGGGTGGTGCACATAAAACTGGCCTGGATGAGTGGCAACATTAACAGAGGAGGATAAGACTTAATGTTACTTTCAAAAGGGTGGGGCAACTGCCCATACAGCTAGCCGAACCCTGGGGCAGATTTACACAATCTTCACACTTAAAACAGTTGTCAGTAAAGGTCAGTCTTGTTGCAGCCCTAACTGGCCATCCGGGTCACCTGATCTGTCAGTGTATGACTACTTTGCATGGGAAGCCTTCAAGTCTAAGGTACATCACAAAAACCTTGATAGTCTTCAAGAAGTGCAGCAGAACATTTTGGATGAGAGTGCAGCTGTTCCAGCAGTCCAGCTTCGATCCACTTTTAGCAACTTGCTGTCCACGGCACAAAAGTGCCGAGAGATGAATGGTGGTCACTTTCAACATCTGCTATAGTCAGATTAGTACTGTATTTCCTTTCCTTTGCTGTGTTCCTTTGTACCTTGGAACTCCGTTCTCTGGGCCACTTTTATTTGCTTCACCCTGTATTTGTCGCTCCATGTAAATTGCCAGAGTATCTGTTGTACATTGGTAGTAGTCAAAGGTGCTAAGTGCACATATTTCATGCTGCCCAAATTCAATTGTTTTGCTATTTCTTGCAATGAAATATGAATTATTATTCACTCTGTATCAGACTTTGATAGAGAGACATTGGCTTGCATACATAAGAGTGAGGATCTATTGTTGTAAAGATGAGATTTTGTGAAAATGTATAGAAATAAATAGATTCAAAATACGGTGAGAATTGTTTACAAAATTATCTTTTATTATCATAAATTGAAAATCCTTTATCATTTCAAAAATATTCAGTATTGTGTGTGAATTATTTATTATGTTGTGTGGCTGTAGTTGGGTGAGTTTATGGTGAAGCAAAATTAGAGACGTCAATTTTCGGAATGATTATTTTACTTTAGAACGTAAGAGATAAACTGAATAACAGTGCTAACCATCAACTCTGTAAGCTTAATACATTGCCAATTACACAAAAAATTAAAATTCTGCAAAAAAATGACCCTTTTATATTAAAGTGGACTATATTTTAGATATGGTAACTCTTCAGCAAAGGGAAATGAAGATTAACCTTCCCTCCAGGAAATGACACCTTGTAGTTGATGGCAATGAAGTATGTGTGGATCTGCTGAACACTGACATTGATCACACATTTTGCCAAGTCATAAGAACAAAAATCAGCAATAAGATTAACTATTCAAAGACACAGAACCTGAGTTAACTAAACGTCCTCAGTCCTGGGTTCAAATCTTGCCATTGCTTGTATTCTGAATAAAAATCATCAGCAATGGCAGTTGATGACTTCCAGCATAAGAAGTCACCCTCGCTCTGTCTTGTAGCCTTGTGAAAGAGGGCAGACAAGCAAACAGGGGTTCAGGGCACTCTTTCGTCCTTGGGGTGGGTAACTGCCCCTAAAAGGCAGGAGAATCAGCAATGATCAATGGCATGACCTGCAGAAGGCAGTGGAAACCACTGCATTAAAGACACATAATGTGCATCCACAGGGCACGTACCCTGCAATTACAGAGTGTTATGATGGTATATCCATAAAAGATTCCAGACTAGTTCCTCAGTCAGATCTCCAGTAGCGGACTGCCAAAGAGGAGGTGACCATGAGAAAAAGATAGAATGACCAACAAAAGGATAGCATTCTAAGAGTTGGGGCATGAAATATCAGAAGTTGGAACGTGGCAGGGAAGTTAGAAAATCTGAAAAGGGAAATGCTAAGGCTCAATCTATACATGGGGGGAAGGGGGGGGGGGGCAGAGAAGTGAAATGGAAAGAAGGCAAGGATTTCTAGTTTGATGAATATATGGTAATATCAATAGCAGCACAAAATGTTATAATGGGAGTAGGATCACAAGTCAAGGATAAAAAGACAGAGAAAGTACATGAGAATACTGAATCAGTGATTCAGAATGTAAAGGGAGATGAAAATCTAATAATAGGGGATTGGAATGTGGTTGTAGGGAAAGGAGAAAAAAATGTTTACAGGAAAATATGCGCTTGGTAGTAAAACTGCGAGAAGAGAAAGACTAATTAAGTTCTGCAATAAATTTCAGCTAGTAGTAATGAATCATCAATAATGAATACTCTGTTCAAGAATCACAAGAGGTGGTGGTATACACTGAAAAGGTCACGATATGTGGGAAGATTTCAGTTGGTCAAACAATGGAAAATCCAGGATGGAATGTAACAGTATTGTGAAATGGAAAGCTACTACTCACCATATGCGACTCAGTATCTCTGCTATGTAGTGGGTAGCAACTTTCTTTTTCATAATAATACTTCAGTTAGATTACATCAAGGTCAGGCAGAGATTCTGAAATCAGATACTGGACTGTAAGGCATACCCAGGAGGAATCTAAACTCAGATCATAATTTAGTAATGATGAAGAGTAGGTTGAAGTTTAAGAAACTAGTTAGGAAAAATCAATGCACAAAGAAGTGGAATATGGAAGCACTAAAGAATGGAGAAATATGTTTGAAGTTCTCTGAGGCTATAGGTACTATGATAATGAAAGGCTCAGTAGGCAGTTTAGTTGAAGAGGAATGGACACCTCTAGAAAGGGCAATCACGAAGCTGGACGGAAAACTGTTGGTAGAAGGAAGGCAACTGTGAACAAACCATGGTTAACAGATGACATTCTTTAGCTGATCAACAAAAGAAAGTATGATAATGAAAGGCTCAGTAGGCAGTTTAGTTGAAGAGGAATGGACACCTCTAGAAAGGGCAATCACAGAAGCAGAATGGAAAACCGTTCATAGAAGGAAGGCGACTGCGAACAAACCACGGTTAACAGATGACATACTTTAGCTGATCAACAAAAGAAAGAAGTACAAAAATGTTCAGGGAAATTCAGGAAAACAGAAATACAAGTAACTTAGGAAGAGCAGGGAAGCAAAGGCAAAATGGCTGCACGAAAAATGTGAAGAAATTGAAAAAGAAGTGATTATTGGATGGATGGACTAATAATATAGAAAAGTCAAACAACTTTTGGTGAAATTAAAAGCAAGGATGGTAACATTAAGAGTGGAATGGGAATTGCACTGTTAAATTCAAAGGAGAAAACAGACAGGTGGAAAGAGCATGTTGATGGCTTCTATGAGGGAGGACTTGTCTGATGACGTGACAGAAGAAGAAACAGGAGTCAACAGGGAAGAGATAGGGAATCAATTATTAGAATCAGAATTTAAAAGAGCTTTGGAAAACTTAAGATCAAATAAGGCAGAAGCAATAGATAACATTCCATTGGAATTTCTAAAATCATTGCAGGAAGTGGCAACGAAACGACTATTCAAGTCAGTGTGTACAATGTATGACACTGGTAATATAGCATCAGGCTTTCCAAAAAACATCTCCCACACAATTCTGAACACACCAAGAGCCAACAAGCGTGAGAATTATCGTACAATGGGCTTAATAGCTCATGCATCCAAGTTGCAGACAAGAATAATATACAAAAGAATAGAAAAGAAAATTGAGGAGCTGTTAGATGACAATTAGTTTGACTTCAGGAAAGGTAAAGCCATGACGGAGGCAGTTCTGATGTTACCAAAATAAGGTAATTTGGAAGATAAACCACGGTTAACAGATGACATACTTTAGCTGATCAACAAAAGAAAGAAGTACAAAAATGTTCAGGAAAAATCTACTCACCAAGAGGCAGCAGAACACACACACAAAAGAAGATTATAATTAGGCGAGCTTTCGGAGCCGGTGGCTCCTTCTTCAGGCAGAAGGGTTAAAGGGGAAGGCAGAAGGGTTGAAGGGGAAGGAAGAAAGGTGAAGCAAAAGGACTGAAGAGGTCTAGGAAAATGTGTAGATTTCAGGAAAGTACCCAGAACTGCAGGTCAGGGGAGACTTACTGGGATGGTTGAGAAGGAAAGACTGACTGATGGGGACTGCACCAGATGAGATTTGAAAACCTGAGAGTTTAAAGGTGGAAGACAGGGTAATATGCAAGACAGAGATTACTGTTTAAACATGCTGCATGAGTTAATATGAGTGAACAGCTAAGCACATTATATGTAACAGAGGTGGGAGGGAGAGGCAAAAAATAGACAGGTAAGATGCAGAAAACTAAAATGGAGTGAAGAAAGGAGTAGTTACTGTGAATAAATGCTGAAGCAGAAGAAATTAATGTAAATTAAGACCAGATGGGTGGCAAGAACCAAGGGCATATCAAAGTGCTAGCTCCCACCTGCGGAGTTCCGAGAAAGTGGTGTCTGGGGGGAAGGATTCTAATGGCGCGAACGGTGAAACAGGCATGAGCTCATGATTTTCATGTTGTAGAGCATGCTCTGCAACAGGATATTGCATGTTGCCAGTATACACTCTCTGCCTATGCCCATTCATCCTACCTGATAACTTGGTGGTAGTCCTGCTGATGTAAAATGTCAGACAGTGTTTACATAACAGTTAGTATATGACATGTCGTTTCACAGATGGCTCTCCCTTTGACAGTATATGTTTTGCCAGTTATAAGGCTGGTGGTATAGGTGGTGGTAGGACAGTGCACAGGACAAGTCTTGCAGTGAGGATGATCATAGAGTTAGGACTATGTTGGAAGATGGGTGGAGAAGGAGCGTGGTGTCTGTCAAGTATACTGAGGCGATTGGAAGGGTGATGAAAAGCTATTCTAGGTGTGTTGGGCAAAATCTCAGATGGAATGTATCTCATTTGAGGGCGTGGCATGGCCTTGGCAAAGTAGCTGATTAATACATTCCAGATCAGGATAATACTGAGTGACCAGTGGTGTGTTCCGAAGTTGTTTTTTGGAGGGATTGGCAGTACTAGGATTAGATGTGGAGGCCAGGGAAATCTCCTTTTGAACTGGGCTGGTGGGGTAATTACATCCTGTGAAGGCTGAGGTGAGAATGGTAGTGGATTGCTGTAACGTGTCTGCATCCGAACCAATACATTTGCCTCGAATGCCAAGACTGTATGGAGCAATGCTGTGGTAGACAATGGAAGCAAGACTGAAGAAAAATTGAAACATGTTCATTAGATTTGTGGACCTGGAAAAAGCATTCAACAATGCAAAATGATGAAAGATGTTTGAAATTCTGTGAAAATTAGTAGTAAGCTATAGGCAAAGATGGATAATACACTCCTGGAAATGGAAAAAAGAACACATTGACACCGGTGTGTCAGACCCACCATACTTGCTCCGGACACTGCGAGGGGGCTGTACAAGCAATGATCATACGCACGGCACAGCGGACACACCAGGAACCGCGGTGTTGGCCGTCGAATGGCGCTAGCTGCGCAGCGTTTGTGCACCGCCGCCATCAGTGTCAGCCAGTTGGCCGTGGCATACGGAGCTCCATCGCAGTCTTTAACACTGGTAGCATGCCGCGACAGCGTGGACGTGAACCGTATGTGCAGTTGACGGACTTTGAGCGAGGGCGTATAGTGGGCATGCGGGAGGCCGGGTGGACGTACCGCCGAATTGCTCAACACGTGGGGCGTGAGGTCTCCACAGTACATCGATGTTGTCGCCAGTGGTCGGCGGAAGGTGCACGTGCCCGTTGACCTGGGACCGGACCGCAGCGACGCACGGATCCACGCCAAGACCGTAGGATCCTACGCAGTGCCGTAGGGGACCGCACCGCCACTTCCCAGCAAATTAGGGACACTGTTGCTCCTGGGGTATCGGCGAGGACCATTCGCAACCGTCTCCATGAAGCTGGGCTACGGTCCCGCACACCGTTAGGCCGTCTTCCACTCACGCCCCAACATCGTGCAGCCCGCCTCCAGTGGTGTCGCGACAAGCGTGAATGGAGGGACGAATGGAGACGTGTCGTCTTCAGCGATGAGAGTCGCTTCTGCCTTGGTGCCAATGATGGTCGTATGCGTGTTTGGCGCCGTGCAGGTGAGCGCCACAATCAGGACTGCATATGACCGAGGCACACAGGGCCAACACCCGGCATCATGGTGTGGGGAGCGATCTCCTACACTGGCCGTACACCACTGGTGATCGTCGAGGGGGCACTGAGTAGTGCACGGTACATCCAAACCGTCATCGAACCCATAGTTCTACCATTCCTAGACCGGCTAGGGAACTTGCTGTTCCAACAGGATAATGCACGTCCGAATGTATCCCGTGCCACCCAATGTGCTCTAGAAAGTGTAAGTCAACTACCCTGGCCAGCAAGATCTCCGGATCTGTCCCCCATTGAGCATGTTTGGGACTGGATGAAGCGTCGTCTCACGCGGTCTGCACGTCCAGCACGAACGCTGGTCCAACTGAGGCGCCAGGTGGAAATGGCATGGCAAGCCGTTCCACAGGACTACCCCCAGCATCTCTACGATCGTCTCCATGGGAGAATAGCAGCCTGCATTGCTGCGACAGGTGGATGTACACTGTACTAGTGCCGACATTGTGCATGCTCTGTTGCCTGTGTCTATGTGCCTGTGGTTCTGTTAGTGTGATCGTGTGATGTATCTGACCCCAGGAATGTGTCAATAAAGTTTCCCCTTCCTGGGACAATGAATTCACGGTGTTCTTATTTCAATTTCCAGGAGTGTATATGATATGTGCAAGAACCAAGAGGAAATGGTTAAACTGGAAGACCAAGAAAAAAGTGCTTGGATTAAAAAGGGTGCAAGGCAGGGATGTAGTCTTTTTCTTTTGTCTCTACTATTCAGTCTATGTAGCAAATAAGCAATGAGGGAAATAAAGGTAAGTTCAAGAGTTGGGTTAAATCCCAGGGTGAAAATACATCAATAATAAGATTCATTGATGAAATTGCTATCCTCAGTGAAAATGAACAAGAATTACAGCATCTGATGAATGGAATGAACAGTCTAATGAACACAGAATATGAACTGAGAGTATAGTGAAGAAAGATGCAAGTAAAGAGAGAAGTAGCAGTAATGAGAACAATGACAAACTTAACATCAGAATTGGGAACCACAAAGCAGACGAAGTTAAGAAATTCTGCTACCTAGGCAGCAAAATAACTCACAGTGGATGAAGCAAGGACACAAAAAGCAGGCTAGCACTGGAGAAAAGAGCATTCCTGACCAAGAGAAATCTGCTAGTATCAAACATGGGTCTTAATCTGAGAAAGAAATTTCTGAGAATGTGCATTTGGAACACAGCATTGTATGGTAGCGAGAGGGAAAACCAGAACAGAAGCGAACCAATGCCACTGAGATGTGGTGCTATAGACAAATGTAGAAAATTAAAAGGACTGATAAAGAATAGGCAGGTTGATAGGACATCTGTTAAGACATCATGGAAGACAGAGATTGGAATACATTCACCAAATAATTGAGAATGTAGGTTGCAATTGCTATTCTGAGATGAAAAGGTTGGCACAGGAGAGGAATTTGTGGTGGGCCACATCAAACCAGAAGACATGACTAAAAAAAAAAGAATAATTTTAGTAGCACTTGACTTCATACAAGGACTAGAGATACTCAACAGGATGACCCTGTCTGTGGACAAATTATTAATAGTGATGTGAACATGGCAAGACCAAATCGATCTTATAGTAACAACATAGGAAAATACAGATTGTTACTTATCATAAAGAGGACATGTTAAATTGCAGACACAGACAATTCAAAGACACTTACATACAACTTTCAGCCACCGCTTTCATGAGCAAAAGAGAAACAAACACCATTCATACACACAGGCAAGCACGCCTCATGCACACATGACTGCCAACTCCAGCAGATCAGCCTGCGACATAAAAAGAGTAAGAAATTACAGTTGTTATGCACTGATCCAGTATAACACATGCTGGAGCCTGTTTACTTGCCTGTCCTGGAACTAACAGAATCAAGGGACTTCACTCTCACCGGGATCTGTAAAGATGCTTCCAGTAGTGTTTTGTAGTTATCTGTCTGGACAACCATTTATGCAAGTGTGGACTACATTTACTACAGAGAGAATCTATATTGCTCAACATTTTACATGCAGCATCAAAAAATAGGCATTACAAATGAAATACTTTACTCTAATGCATGCTCACAATAAAAATTTTAGGCATACATAAAGTGAAGTGTTTGTATGTGATAACACTTCTTCCAATATAATTTATAATGATTTCCAAATATTAAAATTCATCATGCCTCTTAGTTATTTAGTGGACTGTTCTATTTACATATTGAAGAGTTTGAGTAGTTAAGGACATTTTTCATCCTGGAAGACAGTATGAAATCAGAAGATACTTGGGTGTAAATACAAGGTGTGATTCAGAAGTTTCAAGACTTATAAAGGCACATTTGCATGCCGAGCGTGAGTTTCCTCGGAAACGCGAAATATTAATTAAATAAATAATCAGTGACAAATAAATAAAGCCTATGGCACACAACTGCAGCGCTGTGTCGCTGATAAAACAAAAGCACAATTACGTTACTCTTATGTTTGATTAAGAAAGAGAGAGCTCAGGTTGAAGTGGTGCGAGAAGCACGTATTTTATTTTATTGTCTGGCACACCGCCATATTTCATGTTATAGAAGAATACTGCGAGTTGCAACCACACTAGGCACTCGATTCTGTAAAGAATTATATTTATAAAAGTAAGTAGGATTATGAACTGTAGGCTTATTCATTGAATATATCTGATTTAACTAACTGTGTAACTTTTTTATGTTTAGTAGACAATCACCTCTGTACGACGTATTGGCATGGCTGGCAAATTATTGTAATATTGAGATTTAGATTATGAGTCCGCACCTACCGCAGCAGTCTTTGGAAACGATTTAATTACGAAGTCCGATTATTCAGTTTTATTTCACGGTCAACTACGAGTAACATTGCCTTTACGAAAAAGCCATTGTCAAGCGTCTGATATCGAATAATTAAACGTCCACGTTCCAGATAAGCAAATACAATTGCAATCACAATCACCATCATACAGATAGAATAATCAATATCAAAATAACAATATATTTTTATTTATTTATTTATTTTATATTGGCGACTGCGTGTCGGACTTGTTATTTTGTCATTTGTTACATTGTTCTCTTTGTTTCATGTAAAAAATCAACTTTCTGGACCTGGACGTCAATGTATGAGAGATAACAAAATCTGAAGATATTTTCCAATTCTGAAATTTTGCGGGAAGACGCAATGAAACTTCCAGCAAAATAAGGTAAGACGCAGCATCTTTGCATTAGCAGGCTTGACCAGACGTATAATTCAGTGTATTAGCTTTTCAGTAAATTCTGTAGTGTTTCTTTTCCGCATAACAGTTTCAGTGATAAATTTCATTCTCAGTACTTTTCCCTAAACAATAATGTATGCAACAATACCAATACACGAGTGTACAATATGGCCGACTTCTGTACGATATCATGTAATATGGCCAGCAGCCATTACCAATAATCTCAAATTCAGTTTATATTTTTAAATTAACAGACAGCCATTGTTGCTACGAGCGATTCATGCTCAACTACATTTTATTTTAAAATCAGTGTCAAAAATTTTCTTGAAACATATATCACGTGTGGCATGGTAATAACTAGAAAACAATACGCAAAAATGGAACAGCAAGGACGTACTATTCAGGCGCAATCCGACTCGGACGTGAGACAAGTGTTAGAAAATGACTTTACGACAGCAACCGGTAGTGACGATTCATCAAACATTGACGCAAGTGTTGACGAAAATTTTGACGATAGGCCGTCCACTACAAAAATTTCAAAATCTCAATCAGAGCCCATGTTAATGCATGACGTCACGTCTAATGACGCGGCGGGGGCAGAGACCTTGCAAACGGTAAACATTGCCGACATGTTACAAATGCTAGTGAAACAAAACGCAGAAAATATGGCAACCATAAGGAAACAGAACGCCGAAAACATGGCAACCTAAAAGGCACAATTAGAGACACAAAATGAACAGTTAAAAACACAAAATGACGAAATCAAATCTGATCTCATAGCAATCAAGATAGGTAATGACACTTTGTGTAAACGTGTGGAACTTATAGACGCCACACTGACCAAACAGATGACCGAACTCAGTACTAAATTTTCCCAGCTCAATACGAGACAAGAAAAGACTACAACTGACGTAGCACTTTTACAGACACAAGTAAAAAACCTTAATGTCACGTGTGAAGTTCTTACTGAACAAATTCAAACATATCCTTCAGTACATGACAGCCTTGAAAAACGAATTACTGACGTACAGAATAAATTTGACAATGTTGAACAACACCTGACTGACATCTTACAATCAGATGCCACAGCTCATTTTCAAAATATTAATAAAGAATTTCATGATTGGGTTGAGAACAAAGACAAACATTTTGATAGATGCTTACGTGAAAATTTACCAACAATTGTGCACGACTCCGTAGCGCAATACATTACTAATAACAAACAGCTGATCAGTGACGCAGTACAATCCGTCACTGCACCCATGAGACAATTCACCGATCAACTACAGTCTGAATGTAACGAAAATATCAGTCAAAATGTACAGTTCAGAAACCAATATACATTCGAGTATGATACACACATTCCGCACACGACAAATACACAAGAACAAAACACACCACGACTACAACACATACCACGATGTGGAAACACAAACGCAAGCTATTATCATGGTAAACCACAGCAACATTATCGTAATTACTCGCCAGCTGAACATACCAGTAATTACAGTGGAATAAATCCATATCACAATGCGAAGGAAGATGAAAGCTTAATGAAACACAGGCAATTTCAGATTTTTATCCCAGAAAAACGAACCATTCATCCGGTGATTTTTCTTAAATCTTTTAGTAACGCATTTCCACGCACTTGGAGTGACCGGAAAAAGATTTCATATATTGTCGGTTACATCCAAGGCGATGCAGCTGTCTGGGCATACAGTCAAGCTGACGTATGTACCACGTACAGTGAGTTTGAGCGTGCTTTTCTGAACAAATTCTGGTCGCAATCCGTCCAGGAGCGACTCAGAAGACAAATTTTAGAACCTGAAACTTTTAACAGTAAAAATGGTAACTTACGCAGATATTTTGAAAAATACTTGAACATGGGACATTTTTTAGACGAACCAGTCGCAACGCGTGATATACTCCGTGCGTTGAAGGCCAAATTGCCTTTCAACATTAAAGAAAAACTCCTACATATCCCGGATGACGATTCAGATTATTTTTTAACAGCTTTAGATTCGGTTGACATGTTACTTGAAGATCAGCGCTTCGCGCGGCAAAACAGCAGCCACAATGTTTACACTAGTGGTATGCAAAACATGCAGGCTTGCCAACACAATTCTGGCGCGCCCACAGTTGGATACGCGGTACAACAAAAACAGCAAACTCACATGCCGTCTCAGTACGGAAATCAAAATCAACACGCGTATTCCAATACAAACAATAGTAACAACAGTAATAACATTTCATGCGGCAATCCATACAAAAGGCACCGCGGTAATAACTGCAACGGTAACAACGGATACAAAGGTAATAACAAAAACACAAACAGAAATAGAAATAATAATAACTACGAGCCAAGACAGCATCAAGGTTGGACTCGTAACGATCAGTACTTTCATTCAAACTCTGCTTTACCACAGCAGCCACCAGGTCAAAATTGGAGCATACCTTACGACCGACAGGTAAGTTATAATGCGCAACAGCAACAACAACCGCAAAAGTTTGGAGATCATAATAGGCTATATCCGAATGTGAATATAATAGAAATGACACCTGATGTACAACCTCAATCTGTGTCAGTACCTAGTACAAATGCTAATCCAACAAACTAGAAACAGTCACTACTTTGCCCCAGGTCGTGGCTGAAGAATTCTTGGGGGGCGACTTCAATGTTAATCAGTTATTTGACACCACACTTGAACAACAGAATAATGATATGCCGAGTAATTCTAAACAAAAACTACCTGTTTTATTTATAAGATACAACCACAATAACAATATATCAGATGAACTTTTACAAGACAGTACACAATGTCGTTTAAACACAAATGAAATTGTTTTAGCATTTACTACTGGTGTAGTAGGTGGGATTCCAACTACTATTATCCTAGATACAGGTGCAGCTGTGAGCGTTTTGTCTTTTAATTTCTATAAAAAGATGTGTGAATTGGAACCTGTGCCTGAGTTTCCTGCCCAAAACTGTAAAATAACTACTGCACTAGGTAATAAGTCATGTAGGGTTACGAAGCAAGTTTTTGTAAACGTTAAAATAGGTAATGGAACCGTACAATGGCCATTCCTGGTTGTACAAAACCTTGTGACAAATTGCATATTAGGAATAGATATTATGAGCGAGAAGGACTGCATTATAGACTTCTCCAAAGGTAAATGTATTTTAAATGATAAAGGCAGTGTAATTATTATTGATTTGGACAGGAGAACTCTAAAGCATGACAAACACTGTACAGGGTACAAGGTTCAGTTAGTACTTGACAAAGACATTCAAGACATGCAAACACACTCATCTGACACAGAGATAATGGACTTGAAAACATTGCTTGATCATAAGATAAGTGAAGCTACAGCTCTCAGTGTACATGAACGTATAAAACTACAGGAAGTGTTATCCAAATATTTACAAGTTTTTACCAAACGATTAGGTGTTATCAACACGTATGTGTACAAGATTGACGTTAAGCCTCACAAGATCTTCTACCATAAGACATATAACGTACCGTTATCTCAACGACCTGCTGTGTGGCAAGAATTAAAACAAATGTTAGACTGGAAGGTCATTGAACCATCCACCTCACCTTATTGTAGTCCTCTACTTGTTGTCAAAAAATCAAATGGAAGCATTAGGTTAGTGTTAGACGCACGAGCTATTAATGAAACCTTATTGTAGTCCTCTACTTGTTGTCAAAAAATCAAATGGAAGCATTAGGTTAGTGTTAGACGCACGAGCTATTAATGAAATAATTTTTCCGGTTCACACAAAACCTGAAAATTTAGAAGAGCAATTACAGAAATTTCTAGATGCAAAATATTTTTCCACAATAGATCTCGCTAATTCGTTTTGGCAGGTGGGTATCACTCCTGATTCTCGGAAATATACTGCATTTATGTTCGGGGGGCGAACCTATCAGTTTTGTGTTCTACCCTTCGGACTGAATGTCAGCTCGGGGGTATTCATTATAGCCCTGGATACCGTGCTTGGCGACGATTTAGTTGAGACAGTCACACACTATGTAGATGATATACTGATAGCTACACAATCTTGGAATGAACACGTTGACACTCTTCAAAGAATTTTAGAAAAATTTGCACAAGCTGGAGTCACAGCCAACCTAAGAAAATCAAAACTTGGTTGCAGTGAGATAAAGTATTTAGGACATATCATTAATTCACAGGGCATACGTCCGGATCCCAGTAAATTAGATGCTATCAGAAACTTTCCTAGCCCTCGAACTAAAAAGCAGTTAAAATCATTCCTTGGGCTATGTTCATTTTTCAGACGTTTTTTGCCACAACCACTTTTGAACAGTAAACATCTGCTAAATCTACTCAGAAAGAATCAAGTTTGGATCTGGTCGGAACAGTGCCAGAATGACTTTAATACAATTAAACATGCTTTAGTGAATGCTAACATATTGAGCCATCCAGATTTCAATTTAGATTTTTGTATGACTTGTGACGCTTCACGTACTGGCTTGGGCTGTTGCTTATTTCAAGTTGTAAAGAATAAAGAGGAGGAACAGATAAGAATTATTGGGTTTGCGAGTCGCACTCTAACTGAATGTGAGCGTACATACTCCACTACTGAGTTAGAAACACTTTCCATAGTATGGGCATTCAAGACATTCAATTATTATTTATTTGGAAAACATACGGTAATTTACACCGATCACCAGGCCCTGACATTTTTTTTAACTTGTAAACTTGTACATCCTAGACTATCACGATGGGCAGTTACACTTCAGAACTACTCTTTTGAAATTAAGTACATAAGAGGTAAGGACAACACCATTGCAGACACTTTGTCTAGACTTCCACAAGGTATGAATGATACCAACAGTGACTTAGAAAATATAAATGACTACAGGATTCTCTTAATGCAAGACAAGCAGTATCACCAATATTATATTGATATGTGCAGAAACATGGCTGAATTACAAAAATCTGATCCTCACTGGTATAAGATAATAACATTACTGGTAGAAAAACACAATCATCCTTTGACTAAGTATTACAAGTTACACAATGATGTGTTATTTTACCGCCGACATCCAAATGCTACTAACTGGTGTGTATGCATTCCCAAAGAGTCTGAACGTAATCTAATTTGGCACACACACTTAGTTTGGGGTCATTATGGGACGAAAAAGTGTTTGGCAAAGCTCAGCACATACTGTTATTTTAGCAATATGAGAAGAAAAATTTACAGGGAACTAAAAACATGTGTCATATGTCAAAAATCAAAACCTCAGAATTTATCCACAAAAACAGATTTACATTCTATTTTACCCAGTAAACCCCTGGAAATTCTGTGTACTGACATCAGTGGACCGCATCCAGCAAGCTCTGGAGGCGTCAAATATATCTTAGCTTTTTACGATATATTTTCTAAACATGTAAAACTTTATGCTTTAAAATCCGCCACTGCAAATGCTATAATACGAAGATTCTCAAGTGATTACCTGACGCACGTGGGAAAACCTAAAGCAATTCTATCAGATAATGCAGCATACTACTCTGGGTACAAATGGAGAAATTTCTTGAAGGACAATAACATCAAAAGTATATTTATTTCGAGGTTTAGTCCACAATGTAACGCGACTGAGAGACTTTTCCGAGAATTAAACCGTTTCATGAGGACCTATATTTCATCAAAACATACTAATTGGGTGTCCTACCTAAGTCTTTTCGAAGACGTACACAATAACTTAAATATTTACGATACGAATTACACACCTAACGAGATCATGTTCAATTGCAAACAGAACGATCAGTGGATAGAACCATTACCTAAGTTGTCGAACAAGGAAATCACACCTGAACAGAAAATAAAAGAAGTATTGACTACATTGACACATCACGCACAAATACGAAACAAACATCACAGAAACATAATAAAAAGAAAACAAAAATTCGAGGTAGGAATGCTTGTACTACTTCGTACTCATCATAAATCTGTAGCACTCAAACGACGCAACGCTAAGTGGCGTCTGCTATATGAAGGACCTTATATAATTGTTAACATACCGCATCCTGGTGCGTATCTGTTACAACATCCTAGAACTAACAAAATTATTGGGCTATACGCACACCGAGATCTTAGAGCATTTCATGCTGAATAATGTCAAGGTCATACCCATCAAAATATTGCTAAGCAACTCGAAAAACTCTGTTGTTACAACACAGATAATAAGTAGTATAGAAATTTTCATTTCAGCGGTTCCAGTGAGGCAGTTGAAGACAGAAGAACTCTTCTTTCAGCGCGCGCCTCCACCTGAAAGACGGAATATTAAAGTAAAATTTATGATTATGTAGCACTGGATGACATATTAATTTTTCACGGAACATTTGTTACTGAAGGTACCACTGACTTGGTGTGACACCTGACGAACTGACTGACGTCATCTGTGAAGCGATCTTTTACTTTGAGAAATAGATTAGACGCACATCTCTCAACACGAAAAGCATCTATCAGTAGTCAAGGCCACACAGACACTCTACACACACACACAAAACGAGAGGAATCGAACATTTTCTCTCTCTTACTATTTTGAATATTTATTGAGTAGTGAAAACGCCTGGTCTTGCCTACTGATGTAATGAATGTTGTGTCTAACCTATCTTAATTTCAGATGACATCACAAAAAACATCGATAATATCCCAGCAAAACCGCTAAAGAGGATGTAAATATCTGCAATTCATGAAATCAAATGTGACACAATGTAATAACCTATAGCGATGTAATGATGATGTAAACATGTTTATGTGCAACTATATTATGTTTATGCTAAGAAAATATGTGACGTGTGTATGTATAATTACTTATTTTTTTTAACTGATGTATAGTGTAACTGTTACTATGTAAAAATTTGAACAAAACGAGTGCCAAAAAGAGATTGCATAGTGAACCACTGTTCACGGACATTAACGAACATTACTAACTCTGCAACTACGCGGAAACCTATGTGAAAGAAACTGTTAATGCCATTCATTATGCAGCGTATCAGTGTAAACGCGATGAACGATTTCCTTGATTAATAACTACGAACATTTAGGTGAGCTATATTCAGCAAAAAACTGAAAATGTGAAGTGCATAATTCGTGCATCGTCTAGTGACATTACTACAGTACCTAACTTCAAGATGTTAACTGGATTAAATGGACACAAAGTGCCTGTCCAGAAAACAACACGACGGGTGGAAGAATTTTGGTTGGAACTTCAGGGAATGAAATGTTCTCGAAATGTGACGGACACTCTTACCTGGACTGTCCAAGGATCAACGCCAGCTATGTGCCGTCCGAGGTTCTGCAACCAAGCTTCCACGGAATGTAAAAAAACGAACTGCACGTGGACCAATTACTCGACGGGTCACGTCTGATCTGTAATAAGCAATGCTTTTAGTCACAACGAACTGCATCACTACGACTATAATGGAAATGAGAAATGGACACGCTTATGTATTAATCACGTTGTTATACAACGATGTTACTGTGATCAAAAAAACTTTACCACGACGATACTAACCTGTAAAAAATTATTGTGCAGCGGATGAATATGAACTGTAATAATGACACGATGTGTATAGGTCAACGCACCTGAAAAATACGGACATTTTTCTTTGAAGTATTTCAAAACAATACTATGTAACTAAGAACATTCAACAATCTAAGTTGTATTGTGTTATAACAAATATTGTAAATTTAAAACTAAGTTACCTGTCATAGAATGTAGTCTTCATATGTAATCTTGGTTGAATATTTTCTTTGTGCAACGACTGAAAAACGCGCGCACACGAACAATATGAACTGCAATACTGTGCCGCGTGATCTAACTGTACGATATAACGGCAGTGCCGCAGTTACACAGACGCTTCTGCGCATGCGCGCACTCTATCTGCCAACATAAGAACTTTTACGGCGTACCCGCGTCATTCAAATTTTGTATATAATGTGTAATGTAAGTCATGTAAATAGTTGTAGATAACTTAGATTTTCTTGTGCCTTTAGGTGAATTGCTCGCCTGCAGGTGTGTCCTTTCGCCTCGCAATTCAGGGGGCAATATAAAGGCACATTTGCATGCCGAGCGTGAGTTTCCTCGGAAACGCGAAATATTAATTAAATAAGTAATCAGTGACAAATAAATAAAGCCTATGGCACACAACTGCAGCACTGTGTCGCTGATAAAACAAAAGCACTATTACGTTACTCTTATGTTTGATTAAGAAAGAGAGAGCTCAGGTTGAAGTGGTGCGAGAAGCACGTATTTTATTTTATTGTCTGGCACACCGCCATATTTCATGTTATAGAAGAATACTGCGAGTTGCAACCACACTAGGCACTCGATTCTGTAAAGAATTATATTTATAAAAGTAAGTAGGATTATGAACTGTAGGCTTATTCATTGAATATATCTGATTTAACTAACTGTGTAACTTTTTTATGTTTAGTAGACAATCACCTCTGTACGACGTATTGGCATGGCTGGCAAATTATTGTAATATTGAGATTTAGATTATGAGTCCGCACCTACCGCAGCAGTCTTTGGAAACGATTTAATTACGAAGTCCGATTATTCAGTTTTATTTCACGGTCAACTACGAGTAACATTGCCTTTACGAAAAAGCCATTGTCAAGCGTCTGATATCGAATAATTAAACGTCCACGTTCCAGATAAGCAAATACAATTGCAATCACAATCACCATCATACAGATAGAATAATCAATATCAAAATAACACTATATTTTTATTTATTTTATAGACTGATTCATTTCTGAGTAGGGGAGCACGTGTGGACCGGTTCCACCAGGTGGGGGAAGTAGTGGGGGGTCTCAGGGAACAAACTGGCACTGTGGCAGTTGCCTCCGGAACCCTGGAGAGTGTGCATCACTTGCAGCATGAGTGTGTGTCATTGACCTTGGTCGAAAAGTGGGAGAGGCGGAAATGGAACAGCACTTAGAGCAGCGTTATGCGATTAAGTTTTGCGTGCGACTGAACAAAATCGCCATGGAGGCTCTCGGTATGATTCAAGAGGGTTTTAAGGAAGAAGCCATGTCTCATGCAATGGTTTTCATACGGCACAAACATTTCAAAGATGACCATGGGAAAGTTGAAGTCAACAAACGCTCTAGGAGGCCATCATCTAGCCGAACGAATCAAAATGTGGAGAGTGTGCGCGAACTTTTAAACAATGACTGTCGTCTTAGTGTGAGTGCTCCGCCGCTTGAGGGTTCAAGTTCACCGCATCTGTCCGGCGATCAAGAACAACTGGATTCTCAACCACGACAACACGCCCGCTCACACGTCGCGCACTGCCGCCAAAGTTTTGGTCAAGTTCAACGTGACAACACTGCAGTAGCCACCCTACAGCCACTACTTGGCTCCAAGTGACTTTTTCCTCTTCCCCTGAATCAAAACACGCCTAACAGGGAAGCAATTTGACTCCATCGATGCCGCCCAGCAGGCTACGATGAGAGCACTTGACAGCATGACGCCCAAGGCCTTCCAGAAGGGCTAAGAGCAGTGGAAGACGAGCTGGCAGCACTGTTCTGACGCTGAAGGATCATATTTTGAAGAATTGTAGTCCACTGTACTTAAATGTCCAATAAATTTCTAGTTCTGAGTTAAGTCTTGAAACTTTTGAATCACACCCTGTTTGTACAAGAACAATTACTGACCGAAGGAGAATCATTATTATGTGTTTGACGTTAGAGTGTCATCTGTGATTTAATATATGGCAGAGTTTTAAGCTCCACAGATGACAAAGATATTTTTGGTGCTGTTAGCATGAGTTACTCATACTGCTTAAGTGATCAGAAAAAAATGAAGTTATTAATATGGTTATTTACTGATAAAGTAAATGAACATAAAAGCCATATGAACGATGTTCATCACCAGTTACTAAATTAAAGATATGTCAGAACGTTAGCTGGATTTTGAATAAGTTCTAAATTAGGCAAGTTAATATAAATTAGATGTATTCTATTGAGAGTTAGTCCTCTATTGTACATCTCATTGCATTTGTTAATCTTGAGGTTATCTGATAGTTTTACTGAGCCTTGGTGCAAGTACTGATAGTACAGAATGATAAAAAGATAAGGCACACTCTGCTGTCTATGCTTTGTACAGAACAACTGCCCTTGTGTAAATTTCCAGACAAGGATGTTCATAAGACAGTTAAGAAGCAGAGGTGAAAATTTTATTCATTCATATTTGAAAAGCAATTAACTTATTAATGATAGTACATTAAGTTTATTTAACCATAGATATACTCTGAAATTGGGTGCAGTTTTGGATGGCAGTCTTGAATGTTGTATTGTGAGCATGCAATACATGCTTAATCAATCTGTATCCACAGACTGGCAATATGAACATACAAACTTCAACTGAGTGAGTCACTTGTGGATAAACTGATAACAGAATGTGAGTGACAGACAATAAACTGCAATTAAGAGTGCTTAAAACTCTGAATAACACTTATCTTCAAGCAGCAGCTCTGACTCAGAAGATGAGAACTTCTGTTCTGTGTGATGAAGGGAAGACAACTTATTAGCACAAAAATTCCAGTGTATCATGAAGAGCACATGTGAACAGTACCAAATATGAATTATTCCTGGACAATTGCCACCACAGCGACAAGCCAACTTTCCACGGAGTATTATCAGTGTTGAACTGTGTGTTAAGCATCTTCACAAGCTATATTAATACTAAAACTGTAAAATAGGTGTGTCTCCAAAACTGCTAGAAGAATTTTTACGGGATTTTCACAGGTAACTTGAGCATAGCTTGTGGTAGCATATAGGCTTTATTCTGACGAGAGGTATAACTATGTGAGAAAATACTGCACTTGAACTTCTGTACAATCACAGATGATATGGAACTTCAAACAGATTTATTAACTCTTCATGTTCGCAGTTGTGCACAAGCATTACTATATCAACAAGAGTCACAGGATCTCAACAAAAAACAGAGTAAAAATCGGTAGTTGCTCTGCTATTCTAAGAGCAAATGTGGAGTGTGACTGCAGGCAAATCACCACACCCCTAGCAGCGAAAACACTCGGCATAAGGATGGCATTCTTCTGTCCTCATTTCGCACTTGTGCATGAACTTCGACGGGAGTGACTATCGCACGCACCGACTGTGACGTCAGTGTGTAGCAGTCACTACAGGAGCCCTGTTAACGAGAGCAGAGCATGCTGGGTCTTCTCTGTACCTGGCAGGAAAATGAATGTGTCTTCTTGAGCGAGTCATGTGTTTTGCTTTGTCTTGATGTGGCTGAGTCGCTGGTGGAATGAGAGGATAGATTGTAGCCCTCCTCTGTCAAAATCTTTGGCAGTGTAGTCGGCAACTCTTTGAACATGTAGGCTGGCCTAACTATACTCAGTGAAACTGAAGCTTGTTTGCCATTAACGAGAATGTCCATGGTATGTAAACTCCTGTGCAGCACACGGTGTGGTCCAGTGTAGGGTGGTTGCAGTCGTGGTTTGACGGTGTCCGTGCGAAGATCCTTATGCATGAACATCATGTTGCGTCCACGCCTAGTGACGTTCACTGGTTTCATGCAGTCCACAGTCTCACGTAAAGTACGTAGGAATTGCACTTGATCATTAATGTCACATATCTTTGTGGAGTCGACGCAGTGACTCCCTGTACACAATCTATGCTGGTGAAGCCTCAATGTCTGGTTTGAATGCAATCCTCAGACCAAGTAGGACAATGGGCAGTGCTGAAGTCCATGTGGTCCCGTGGCACGAAGTGGTGCCTTCAAAGTGCGGTGCCATCTTTCCGGCATCCCATTACTAGCTGGGTGGTAGGCAGTGGTCTTATGGTGCCAGATCCAGAGAACTTGGCTAGCTGTGTGAACAATTCAGACTCAAACTGCCTCCCCTTGTCAGTTGTTATATGGAGAGGGCAACCGAATCTGGTGAGCCATGTTGACGTGAAAGCTGCTGCTAGTGTTTCTGCTGAAATGTCGTCAGTAGGTACTGCTTCTGGCCAACACGTATACCTGTTGATCATTGTCATTAAACAGTGACAGCTGTCTCAGGGAGGCAGTGGTCCTACCGTGCCTATGTGAATGTGAGCAAGGCGCATGCTGATATCCGGGAATTACCCTATTGGAGCGTGCATGTGGCTGGCAACTTTGCATAATTGGCAGTGTGGGCAAGCTCTAGTCCACTGATGACAACACTCACATTGATAAAACAGGCTGCCAGAAAGGAAATTTTAATGTACACTATTCATGCAGAGAGCCTCCGATTGAAACCAAAGATACTCAAAAATTGGCAGGAAAATTAGGTTCATACAGTTGTAATTCAGCCAGTGCACAAAATCAGCTATCACTATTGCATCAGATTATCCAAGGACTAAGGGGTAAGCTTAATGAGTTGCTTATTTGTGTTGAAGAATTAGAGTTGAGCAAACCAGTTGATATAATCTGTCTCTCTGAACATCATATGACCACTGGTATAGATATGTTAAATGTTACAGGACTCAACTTAGCTTCTTATTTCTGTAGAGAAAATATGGAGAAAGGAGGATTTGCATATTTGTCAGAAACTGTTTTGATTTCAAGAATAGTGATATTAATAAATTTTGCTCAGAGCAGCACTTAGAAGCTTGTGCACAGAAGTAGTATTTCATAATAAGTCCTTTATAATAGGAGGCATATACAGGTCTCCTTCAGGAAATTTTAACCTGTTCATAAAAAATCTGGAAGCTCTGCTGTCCCATCTCATAGCAAAAAACAAGGAAATAGTGGTTGCTGGGGATTTTAATGTGGATTTATTGAAAACCTCTGTCAGTGAACAATTATTGCACTCAGTAACACTATCATTCAATTTAGTTCCTACTGTGAACTTTGCTACTAGGATATGTAAATGCTCTGAGACTGCTATTGGTAATATCTTTGTAGCAAATCTAGCAAAAAAAGTCATATCAAAAAACGAATAGTAAATGGGCTATTGGATCATGACATGCAGAATTTTATTTTAAATGTTGAAACATGTCAGGATAAAAAATCTATTAAATAGAGTACAGAAGAGAAATAACTAGATCAAAAATTGATAAATTCAGGAAATTGCTCAAAGACATGGACTGGATAGTTGTTTACAATACATCTGACTCAAATGGAAAATACAAAGCATTCAATAATAAAGTTGCCTCCACTTTCGAGAATTGTTTTCCCCTAAAGGTAACTCAACTCACACACAAGTTTAAAAAGTAAACCATGGATTACACAAGGAATAAAGATATCATGTGGGACAAAAAGGAGACTCTATCTACTATCTAGGAACAGCTCTGAGGTTAGAATTGTAATGCATTACAAAGAATAGTGCACAATATTGAAGCAAGCATTCCAGGCATAGAAGCAGCTTTATTATGAGAAAAAGATAATTACATCAGGTAACAAAATAAAAACTGTATGAAGACAGAGACAGGTGGGGCCAAAAAGGAAGAGGAACAGATAGCTCTAAAAATAAATGAAACTTCGGTAACAACTACTTCATTTCTGTTACTGACAGCTTGGTGTTATCCGGTTCGGTGAACAGTGCAATGGAGTATCTGAGACCAGTCTTTAAAAATAGCTTCAGTAAAATGGAAATGACACTCACATCTCCCAAAGAAGTAGCATCCATAATAAAATCCTTAAGATCTAAGTATTCCAGGGGGTATGATAACATATCAACAAAGTTAATGAAAGAGTGCTCATGCAAGTTAAGTTCTATCTTAAGTTATTTGTGTAATCAATCTCTGATCAGCGGAATATCTCCAGACTGGCTAAAATATGATGAAGTTAAGTCTCTTTACAAGAAGGGGGATAAAGAGATACCATCAAACTATCAACGAATTTCACTTTTGCAGGCTTTCTCAAAAATATTTGAAAAGGTTGTGTTCAAGTGTCTCCTTAAGCATCTGACTGCAAATAATATATTATCCAAGTCACAGTTTGGATTTCTGAAGGGTTCTGATATAGAGAAAGCTACTTACACTTGCAGTGAGAATGTACTTAATTTATTAGATAATAAATTACAGGCTACTGGCATTTTCAGTGACCCACAGCATTCTCCTAAGTAAATTAGAGTATTATGGTGTCACTGGCAATGTTGCGAAATAGTTTGAGTCTTATCTACCTAACAGGAAACAAAGGGTGTCGTTGCAAAATACCTGTGCAGTAAGCAGTCAGTCTTCATCTGACTGGGAATTAATTACATGTGGTGTTCCTCAAGGTTCCATTTTGGGTCCATTGCTTTTTCTAGTTATATTAATAACCTCTCATGTGTTACATTGCCAGATACCAAGTTTGTTTTGTTTGCAGATGATACAAACATTGCAATAAGTAGCGAGTCAAGCACAGATTTTGAAATATCTGCTAATCAAATTTTCACTGACATTATTAAGTGGTTTAAAGCTAATTCTTTGTCATTAAACTTTGAGAAGACCCACTATATGCAGTTCAGAACCTGTAAGAGATTTTCTTCCAGCATGAGTATAACATATGAAGACATGCAGATCGAAGAGGTTGACAGTGTTAAATTTCTGGGATTACAACTCAATAATAAATTCATTTGGGAAGGGCATACCACAGAATTGCTTAAGTGCCTAAACCAGTCTGCATTTGCCGTGACAATGATGTCAGATGTAGGGGATATAAATATAAAAAACCTTGTATAATTTGCTTACTTTCATTCTATTATGTCGTATGGGATCATATTCTGGGGCAACTTATCAAAATGAGCAAAAGTTTTTAGGGTGCAAAAGCGTGTGATAAGAATCATTTGTGGTGTAAATTTGAGAATATCTTGTAGAAACCTGTTCAAGGAACTTTGTTTTCTAACCACTGCTTCTCAGTATATTTATTCCTTAATGAAATTTGTTGCAAGTAATACATCTCTATTTCCAACCAATAGCTCAGTACACAGTATCAATACTAGGAATAAGAAGAATCTACATAAAGGCCTAAAATCACTTACCTTGGTCCAAAAAGGGTCCAATATTCAGGAACACACATTTTTAATAAATTGCCAGAAACTATTAAAAACTTGGTTTCAGATAAAGCATGGTTTAAACAGAGTTTGAAAGACTTCTTGATAGGCAAATTCTTCTACTCCATAGATAAATATCTTAACAGAGACTGTTAAGTCAGCTTAAGTAAAAATATCTGTTAGATTTCAGTTTTGACAACACTTGGTCACAACAGTCATGATTAGGTATTTTGCGTATGATAAATTTATTAATAGTGCATAACAGTGTTTCATCCTGACAGCGTGTTAATTCTGTAAATATTAGCTGTCCCAGTTTACTGCATCGTATTAACTTATTTTCAACTACCTCCTGACAAATGATCAGGGTAATAAATATTATATTCAAATGTTTTATGTCTTTATGTCATACTTTCTGACATGTTCCACACCCACGATAATCATCTCATTTTTTGGGTCTATGGAACAAAAACTGAATCTAATCTAATCTGTCCATGCCTGGCCATACAAACCTCTTAGAAACCACCTTAACCTTAGCACACACTGCAGGGTGACACAAGTTATGGAGGTTATTGAACACTAACTGGTGGAATGTGGTCAGTACATATGGTAGTGATCTGCCATGCAGTACGTCCCAGTAGATCTTGCCAGTTTTGCCCGGAATGTCAACCAGTTGCAATTTTCGCGAAGTTTTGTCATCATCACTTAATATTGCTTGTAGTTCAGGGCCTTCATGCTGCATGACTGCTAGCTCTGTCATGTTCAATGGTTGTGAAACACCAGGTACTTTGTGATTCTTGAGTTTCTCCCGGCGTATTTGATAATCAAAATATCCACGGGTGTACTGCCGGTCTACAGCGTCCAACGGGCACAATATTTTGGCGATCATACATGTCGCCATCATCAGGTGAACTGACGGACTGAGCTCCTGTGAATGTGCTGGCACGGAGATCTGTACACTATGGCTGCTCAGGGGGAACTGGGTTCGGTCGCGGCAGCGGACGATTTAAATACCCTCCGCCTACGGCGTGCTCACTCCGCCATCCGCGCCCCGCGCCACGGTCGTGCGTTGGAACAGATTGCGACGGCGTCTGAGATGACGTCAGTGTGATGGCTCTGTCCACCGTGGTCGTCACAACTATACATTTGCTCGATTTACTCTTGATTAACCCAATCGCTGGTTCCCAAGCCTTGCTAAGATTATAGCCACAGTCGTGGTTTATGAGGTCGTCATTGGTGCGAATTTCGATGGCCTCTCTAAAAACGCTGTCCCAGTATCTTGACGTCTGTACCAGAATCCTCCATAGCGACCACCGACTTGCTCGGATACATCAGTCGAGTGTGCCTCTGGTGTTCACGGCATCGATCCTCGACGGTACGCATCGTCTGACCAATATATGACTTGCCACATCGACACAGAATCTGGTACACGCCGGCCTTCCTCAAACCGAGGTCATCTTTGGCGCTCCCCACCAGTGCACGAGTTTTATTCGGAGCACAAAACACAGTTCCGACCCGGTGTTTTTTTTTTTCGAAATACAGTTCTCAGATGTTCCAATTCCTGGGGTAGACTCTCTGCGTCAGAGATAGTGCGCGCCCTATGTACTAGAGTTTTAAGCACCCCATTCCTCTGTGAAGGGTGATGGCAGCTGTCTGCGTGCAAATACAGATCAGTGTGCATTGTCTTCCGATACACCCCATGGCCTAGGGTGCCGTTAGGCCTTCTCTTGACCAAGACGTCAAGGAAAGGTAGTTTACCCTCCGTTTCAGTCTCCATAGTGAATTTGATGTTGGGGTGTATGGAGTTTAGATGTGTAAGGAAGTCAAGGAGTTAATCCATACCATGTGGCCAGATGACGAACGTGTCGTCCACGTAATGGGTACTCTGAGTGGCAGATTCAACGTGCTCTCCGCCCACCCACTACAGCACAACCTGTGGAGATGGATGAAATCACGAGGGAGGAGGTAGGCACTGCATTTATCCCATATACAGGCGCACTCTCGGGGAAAATCGCCCGCATTTTGAAGAAACACCGGGTCGGAACTGTGTTTTGTCCTCCGAATAGAACTCGTGCACTGGTGGGGAGCGCCAAAGATGACCTCGGTTTGAGGAAGGCCGGCGTGTACCAGATTCCGTGTCAATGTGGCAAGTCGTATATTGCTCAGACGATGCGTACCGTCGAGGATCGATGCCGTGAACACCAGAGGCACACTCGACTGATGTATCTGAGCAAGTTGGCGGTCGCTGAACATTGTTTGTCGGAAAATCAAGCTATGGAGTATGAACGCACGAGGATTCTGGTACAGACGTCAAGATACTGGGACAGCGTTGTTAGAGAGGCCATCGAAATTCGCACCAATGACGACCTCATAAACCGTGACTGTGGCTATAATCTTAGCAAGGCTTGGGGACCAGCGATTGGGTTAATCAAGAGTAAATCGAGCAAATGTATAGTTGTGATGACCACGGCGAACAGAGCCATCACACTGACGTCATCTCAGACGCCGTCGCAATCTGTTCCACCGCGCGACCGTGGCGCGGGGTGCGGATGGCGGAGTGAGCGCGCCACGGTCGGAGGGTATTTAAATCGGCCGCCGCCGTGACCGAACCCAGTTCCCCCTGAGCAGCCATAGTGTACGGATCTCCGTGCTGGCACGTTCACAGGAGTTCAGTCCGTCAGTTCACCTGATGATGGCGACATGTATGATCGCCGAAATATTGTGCCTGTTGGACACTGTAGACCGGCAGTACACCCGTGGATATTTTGATTCCCAGATACTTTGGATAAGCAGTCGGCCACCACTTTGGTCAATCCGGAAATGTGCCACAGGCTCATAGTGAATTTGCTTGTAAACATGAGTTGAGAATACTGATGAGGTGAGCACTTGTCACTGTTCTGACAGAATGCATATACCAATGGTTTGTGATCAGTATAAACTGCGAAATCCCGTGCCTCAACATGTGGTCTGAAATGCTTGATCGATTGGCTTCCTATCACATGCACTCCAGCACTGCTGTGAATGCATCAGTTTATGTGAAAAATATGCCAGCAGCTGCCATGCACCATCTGCCCATTATTGGAAAGGCCAGCCGATTGCAAACTGACTGGCATCAACCACTAAGGTGAGCGGAGCATCAACTTTTGGGTAAACAAGTACAGCGGCCTGATCAAGGCTGTCTTTTGTCGGTTTGAACGCCATGTCCATACTCTCATTCCATTGCACAGGAGTGTTACCTCATACCTTTGCACCTGGTAGTGCTTCATTTAACAGTGCTTGTTGCTGGTGGTACGTGGTAAGTGACGCCATAAAAATTCAGCATCCCGAAGTATCTGAGTATTTGCTTAGCTCTTTTATGGTGGTAGACTTTGGCAGTTGAAAGATGGCCTCTACTTTTTCTGGTAGTGATGCGGAACCAGAGGATGTTATGTGGTGGCCCAGAAACTGAACTTCAGGCTGGCCATAAACACATTTCGCAGTGTTTAAAACTATGTTGTACTTTTCCAGTCATTTAAAAACCTCACATAAGTGATTGTAGTGCCGTTCTCTGGTTTCTGAATAGACCAACACATTGTCCAGGTAGCCCACGCAATATTGAATCTATAAACTGCTGCCAGGTCTGTGTAGCGTTCTGCAACTCAAATGTCATAAACTTCAACTTGAACAATCCAAAGGGTCTAATTATAGCCGTCTTGGGAATGTCCTCTGGCGTGACCGGAATCTGCATGTAGGCCTTCGCACAATCAGTGATGCCAAATATTGTTGAGGCATGAAGAGCGTGATTGTAGTCACGTAATAATGGTACCGAGTAGCGGTCAGGAATAGTCCCGGCATTCAGCACTCAATAATCGCCGCACGGACGCCAGGCTCCACCTTTTTTAGGTACTAGGTGTAATGCTGATGCCCACGGATTGGATGATGGGCAATAATTCCCTCCTTCAACATAAGACCACACTCTGACTTTGCTATTGTGAGGCATCTGTGGGCTAATCTGTGTGGGCAACATGATACATGTGGTCCGTCAGTAGTTTTGATGTGGAGGACAGTACCATGCAACACCTGTTGCAGCACTCCTGGTGGACTAGTTAAGCATGGAATATCTTGCAAAATTGTGTGGAGCTCTTCATCTGCTACTTGCACAACCTAGATGCTACTTTTCTAGTATAGCTGTGATATCTGGTGGTTGTCAGACCAGTAAGGCTGTCCACAAAGTAACAATTAGATACATCAGGCAAAAGTTTGAAATATGCTAAGAAATCAGTGCCTATTATTGACTCAGCCACATCCGCTACTGTGAAATTCCAAGTATATTGTCTACGAAGGCCTAGTTTCACATCCCCATGAGGTGTACCGTACGTTGGGATCTCTGTATTGTTAGCAGATGCTAAGTTGACTGCCGTGCATGGCCTGCAGCAGCAGATTGACTTCCTTGGTGAAATACTCAGATCAGATCCAGTATCAATTACATATTTCCTTCTTGAGATCCGATCCATTATAAACAGGCGCCGAGAGGTGTTGTGGCAGTTGGTGGCACCTACTGACAACTGCCGTTCTCATTTGGGAATGTGCGTGGCCTTGAACACATTTCTGCCTGCTTGCTGTATCTGTGGTGTTACCAGAAAAATGTGGGGCCTGACTCTGACTCGATATGGGAAATGGAACGACTCCTTGAACATCGTCGGTTACGCCCGCAATGGCGGTTCATATTACCGCGTGAAAGAAAAGCTGCAAAGCAAAGCAAAGATCCACCTTGGCATCCGGGGCATCGTAATCGGCATTCGACACCGTAGGGGTTATGGACGTAACACTGGAAGGAACAGTTACCGTATTGACCTGCAAGCATGGCGTGATGACATCTTGAATATGGTCAGTGAGTTCTGTGACCACGTCCAGCGATATGTCCAACTGCATAGCAATGATGGCTTTTATCTGGGCTAGCAGATGGTTTCTCCAAATAGCATGCAGGAGGTTGTCAGGAATGGTGCTGATGTCCACTTTGTTGCAAGATGGCGAAGGTGTTGTGAGGGTTTCCTATCACTCATTTCTTCTTGAGTCAATATCTGGAGAATTCGATCTTCCTGTGAAGCTGCTATATGATGTATGAGCTCTGCTTTTGATCTGTCATAGGCATTTTCCATCACAGGAGCTGTTGTCATGTCTTGGACCTCCATAGCAAATCACTGGTTGAGCTGGCTTGTGACCAAAGAAAATTTTGTGATATCGGCAGTTATTCTGGCTTAGGAAAAGTTTGCCTCCACCTGACCAAACCACAATATGGGACTGTGGGGCCAAAAGGGCAGTAGGCACACTGTCAGGCGTGATACAGTGGATGGTTACATTGATATTTGCTAATTCCAACGGCAAAATCATGTCAGAGTCACCACTGACGAAAGGTTACTATGTGAGAAAATCCCGCACTTGAACTTCCATACAGTCAAAGATGAGATAGAACTTCAAACAGATTTATTAACTCTTCACATTCGCAGTTGTGTACAAGTGTTACTATATCAACAAGAGTCACAGAATCTCTACAAAAAACAAAGAGTAAAAATCGGTAGTTGCTCTGCTATTCTAAGAGCAAATGTGGCATATCACTGCAGGCAAACCACTGTGCTCCTAGTGGTGAAAACACTGAGTATAAGGATGGCATTCTTCTGTATTCATTTCTCACTCGCACACAAACTTCGATGCGAGTGATCATCGCACGCACCGACTGCTGTGTCAGTGTGTGTCAGTCACTACAACTTCATCAAAATTGGATTATGGAAAAAAGAATATAACGTGACATATGGAAACATAATTATTCTTTGATAAAGCTGTTAACTCTTTAATGTTTGAATAGTATCGTATTTATGAAAAAGCTTTTGCTGATCAATATGTTCTACACAATACAATTCAACATAATGAATACAATGCTTATACAGTCCTCAGCGTGTTTCATCCATACTTCTGTAATAATATTATGAAATACAAAAGTAGCTCTGTCTGTTACATTTTCATGATTAAACTCCTGAACTGATTTGGATTAAACTTGGTATGGAGATAACTTGAACTGTAAAAGTGAATACTGAAGCGAGTGAAACCAGAATAGCAAGAGATACGTTTACATAATAAGAGCTTCATAATCTGCAGTTATAGTAATCTATGCTCTTGGTAATGTATGAACCCAGAGGATGCAACGCACATGAATTTTACATCTTTATTGCCCTTCTTCTATCACTAACTGCATTCTGAAAAATTAGACAAGCAATTATGGCCATGATTAAACTCTCACTCCTCATACTGTGGTCACTGACTGAGGAGAGCTGAAAGAGGTATACATGTGTATGTACAGGTGCTCATGTATGCCGTACTGTAAAGTATTTGTGATTAATAAATTCAAATTAATTCATGAGTTTAATTGAAATTGAGCAGTGTGTTATCATTTCTGTAACTGAAATGTTACTCAGAAATGTTTAATACCAATTCACATTCCAATAATTTTATTTGTTACAATTTGAACTGGACCAGCAGAAGTATTATAGTGCATAATGTATTTGTGTTACTACTTGATGCTGCAATTAACTGAGACGCTGACTACTAATTTTCCTTTTGTACATTTAGAACCTCTGTCTTTGTGATTTCTTTCAAATGTTTCACTTATTTATGGCTTACAAATATTTGGCAAGCCTCATAACTATAAGTCACCAGACAGCATAAACAAATAATTAAATGTCTTCAACAGTACACATTAAAAGAGGAGAAGAAGTGAATACAGAACTCACTCACTTCTGAAATCATACTGCAACGAGGTGTGGAGTGAAGATGAGGAGGAGCTATGGAAGCAGTAAAGCGGTGGCATAAAATTAGAGTGATAGCTTGCTTACTTTCTGTGTCAATGGATGATAAGCTCTTCTTGTAAGTGTCATTTGAAGCATTAACCAATTTCAGAGTGTTTTCCATTGCAAGAATTTCTTTTTCGGCCTTGCGAATTTTGGCATCTAGTTCATCGCCCTGCTCTTGCAACTCATATTTCTCCTGTGCTGCCTGAAATATAAAATAGCTGCAATACACTTCAAAAAGTAAATAGGTTTTCATTTCTTGTTGCATACTAGTGAAACAGAAACAAAGGAAAAAGAGGATATAGGACTGAATCGCTGTCATTGTTGAAAGATAAACAAGTTTTCTGGAACCAAAGTTCCCAGAAATGCAACTTATTTATTGCACTGCAATTACCTCGGCTATAATTTAAAGGATATCTGTACAGCATTTCCATATTTCATATCTGATGACATACAATATAGCTCACTCCAGTTCCAAGAGATAAATACTTTGATAAGCGGTTATAGAAGTGGTACAAGTACATAACAAGCTGTGAGTTCCTCATTAGTTTCATTGTTTGCTGCTTGGGCATGGTACCAGAAATGCGATGCCGAAGTATTAGTTTAGATCTGTTGTACCAACATAAAAAGGTCTACATTTATTTTGTGTATTTCTGTTTACGGACAGTTTACATATCATCAGTACAAATTTCAGAGACGTCATTACTGCACAGAAACAACACCCAAATTGTAGGGGGCACACAGATAACATTTAAAAGTGAAAAGAAAAGCCACCACAAGAATTCTATAAATAGGTTTAATTAAATTAAAATAACCAAATAAATAAAGAAAAAGAAAACTAGGAAGCAATGTTAGTGTTTTGTGTGCCATCAACAACGAGGTGCAGAGGTTCAAGTGGTGGGGTTGGGGACGTTGTCTGCAGAATAAGGTCTCAAATAATTGTTGATACCTCATGATGGCATCACAAGTAAAAACAGTTGCTGCCAGGCACATCAACGAATTAAGGACATTGATGTAGACATGCCCCATGTGTTTCCTTATGCTGCCGTAGTTGGAAAGTTATTTATGTCCGAGCACAGTACCACTCAGCCCAATCTCTATAATTAGTAACCACTTGTAATCACCACTTATGATGAAAGTGTCATCTTAGCACAGATCAGGCTGCATGCTAACTGGATGGTAATAGAACAGTTACTCAGAACTTTATGTAAAGTTGTAGACAATTGTACTCTGATGTGAAACTATCATTCTGCAATGAAGTGCTAAATGTTATAAGTATCAATGACAGTATCAAACAAATTTCATGTGTAAGGACAATAACTGTTTCCAAAATTAAGTATTTACCAAGATCAAGTTTTAATAAGTTACTAATTGTCTGTCTGTGTATTGTAGTATCTTCCTGGCCTCCTCCTGAAGTATTCTAGACTAGCTTCAACACACTGCAATTTTTATGCTGATAATTTCAAAATTGAATTTACCCTAAATCAGTAACACCAGTAACTTCAGGGATGCTTTCTCATCACTGACAGTGTTAATCCTTAAAGATGTTTCTATCAACCTACGAAAGTTCCCTTTGCCTATTCTACTGAGACATGGACCATGATTTGTAAGACCCCATCTGCCAATGGCATCAACAGAAATCAGTTTTACATTTAACCTTGTAACTCACATTATTTTAATACTGTCCCACAGGGTATGGCTATACCTGGGTGCACCTCAGAATGTTCAAAGGCTGGCGCAGCTAGTATACGTTACCCACCAAACAGCTCAACTGCATGCATTTCGCACACGAGCAAGGCAAAGGGCCACTCCTGCCCATGTGCTCTCAGTTGGTGCAGTAGGACCATGCAGGCTATTGCCTCATTGTTTGACTGCCTTTGTACAGCTGTCTGCACATCCCTGCCAACCCGTCCCCTTGAGCACCCGTTTGCCCAACAGCAGGCATGTGAACTGGAACAGCCTACTGTAACTGAAAGATGCAGATGAACTAAATGCATATTGACCAACTTCTCAGAGTTTATTATAATACTTCAAAACATGAACAAACTCATTATTTGTATGATTTGATGTGGCGCTGTCTTTACCAGTTCATTCTCAATGCCATAATGCTAATACTGTCAATACTGTTTCCTGTCTCCCATCATCACAACTAGATCCTCTTCTGAAAAATTCTTCCACATAGATACTAGGTCCCCTAAACCCGTAACTCAACAGTGAGGGCAGAGCCATGGTAGGCATGTCTGTATGAGTTAAATTTGCCAGAGACATATTGTTAACTTCAGAATAGTATTACTAGAAAACATTTAAATGCAACTGCTATGACGCAGTTTGGAACCATTCAATTGAAGTGTGTGATAAACACCCAGAAATAAAAGTATTTGTTTGCTGTTTGTTCTTTATATATATATGTGACCGACACCACACACTAATAGTCAGCTACACAAGTATACAAAAAGAGCTATCCACTATTCTTCTAGAGTCATAGGGTGTGCCGTACCAATATCAAATGAACATCAAGAAAATAAAAATGCCCTTAACGTAGCATGATGACTCACAAGAAAGATCCGTCATGCAACTGCTTGCAGAACAAAATATTGACAGTTCTTACATACAAAGTTATTCTATAAGTAAGGTAATAACACTTGTCATGCAAGTATTTATACACTCATAAGAACAAATTAAATTCCTGTCTAGATAGAAGAGATGGCAAAGCTTTGAAATGTCACTGACAGATGATGATGGTTGTGCTTTAAAATACAGTTTCAAGATGGCAGCATTGACAGATACTCTGTTGAAGACTGAAGAACAAAGTGTAATAAGGGTTTTGGATTTAAGAAAATGTTCTCAACTGCAATTCATAATGAACTAGTGGACATTTGCAGAGTGGTTGAGATGAAAATCTGTGTCATGTCACAGTGTTGATTCAAATTGACACTCACATTCATGTGAGACATATTGAACACAAACACAACATCTCTACTGTCAAAATAGTGACTATGATGCACAACATAAGGACAACTGGAAGATATGCTCTCACTGAGTGCTGCAGCAACACTCAGACAAGAACAAAGTTAAGCAAATGTGGTTGTCTCTCCAGCATTTAATGTGATGGTAGGTGGAGGATGTTCCATTCCTTCACAGTACTGTCACAGTGGATGGAACATAGGTACATCATGTGACACTGGAGATCAAGAAAATATCAATGGAATGGGGGCACCCTCATTTCTTGTGCATAACAAATTCATCATGTGACACCTAATATGAAGAAAATATCATCAGAATAGGGACAACCCTTATTTCTTGTACATGACAAATTCATAACAACAATATCTATAAACGAAGTTATAACCACAGTCTTTTGGGCTATGAAAGGTGTGCTCGTGTATGGAGAGAACATATATTCTGTCGTATGGAATGGTTACAGAAGATGATTTGGGGGAAATAACCAAGCTTTTGAAAGGTGTTGCATTGTTTTGTGACACTGCCAAAGAACATACCGGCTTTGTTACGTGTTGCTTGGTCTGACTTTCCAATGGACTGATCTTATATCAAGTGATATTCCTCTATTCGGGCCATTACAGAAGCACCTGGCTGGTTACAACTTCAGAACCCATGCTGACATTTCGGAGGCTCCTAGACATGTTTTAATAGATTGGTTTACACATGGAAAATACTTAGAGAACTGTAGTGACTATGTGGAAAAGTAATATATAACAGTACTTTAGCAATTTTGTGTTATCTCTTAGATGTCCTAATCACCTTTGTAATCTTGTGTTATAAAGGTGTGTTACACTGTAACATATTTCCAGGCAAGTTTTATCTTGTTAGTGTAACATCCTTACTGTATTCCTAAATGGTAAGAGATTCAAGTATTATTAAGGAATGTAAAGAATTGTAGTTAATGGCATATCGAATGATGAAACTGCTTATTGATTCTTAATCACACTGCTCAGCATACTGACATCTGCACTCATGGTCCAGTGTTAAGTGTTGATGCATCTAGATCCTGAGGTCCCGTATTCGACTCTCAGCCAGTTGTGGATTTTTTCCACTTGGGGCCTTCACATATAAGTTGTCCTCATCATTTCATTTCTTCATCATCATCATCATCGATGCGCAAGACACCGAAGTGATGTCAAATAGGAAGACTTACACTACACAACAGAACTACTGGCCATTAACACCATACAATCATTCCATTTCAGTACACTGTATGTGCAAGAACATGTTTTGGCAATGCGCACAACTTTCAGCTGGTCACTGACTGTACTTCCACATAATTATGCAAGTAGTTTCCTATGTATCTGTGGCAATCTAACAGTAACATTATTTAAATTAAATCAAATGCAATCAAACATGTCAAGTGGAATCTTGGGTACCATCAGTTTATTTACAGTGAAGTAACTGCCATGATTACATTTGTCACTTGTGGTCTGTAAGCCTACCATGAGTACCACACCATATGAAAAAGGATGCCATTTTCACGGCTGTATACCCCTTTTACTATTATTTTGGCCGTGTAGTTCCAAACCTTAAGGGCATAATGTTGCTGCATATGTCATATTTACACTTCTGTAAGTAAGGGTATCTCTCCTAAGAGCCACTGGGTGCATTTTCTCTGGTGTTTTGGTAGGTATTTGGAATTTTATGTTTGTGATGTGCAGCTGTAGTCAGCCCAAACAAATACTGGTCATCACATCTTTCATGTGATGCCCAGTGTCAATGGAAAGCATTGGTTTGTTTCCCACTACAAACAAAACAATTTTTAAAGAAGAGTTTTATGTGGCCATTTGATAGAGTGGTCCCGAATTAGTCAAGTGGGAGATTTGTTTTATCAATGTGTATTAACAGTGGCATTAAAACAAGAAGAATAACTTGAATGTCAGCTTTGTTGCTGTATGGCAGTAGCAGTCAGCACAGACCAGGGCTGCATGAGTTGCTACTGGAGTCCTGGATATTCTTCATGTTTTAATGCTCCTGTTCATACATATCAATAGAACAAATATCCCACCAGACTGATTGGGGATTGCTCTACTGAATGGGCACATAAAATTTCATTTTAAATCCAATTTTGTTCCTAATGGGAAACAAACCAATGCATTCCATCAACACTGTGCATGTTGCAGGAAAGATGTGAGGAGCAGCACTTGTCTGGACTGATTCCAGCTACATATTGCAGAAACTAAATTTCAAATATCTGCTGAAACACCAAAGGAAATGCACCTGGAAATTATTAGGTGAGACACTTGATATAAATACTCACTGCTACATGGCACAGGATGAAACATAATAAATAAACTAGCGAATTTCAATAACACTTAAATATTTATACTGTAATAACCTGTTGATTACTACACCTATCGCCCACAATGAACATCCATTTGGCCACTATGGCAAGCACAGTGTTCACGAGCATTCAAATGGAGCACCCGTAACTAAACAAAGTGACTGCACTGACCATCATCACCAGATCCACTGTCCACATGCAGCACAACTCAATGACACCAGATGTGGATAGTGTCATTATAAGGGGATGCATGGGCTTCAAGGCCCTCAATTGTCAAATATGTTCAAGATTTGTAAACAATTTTCATTGTATTCTTGTTGATGCCACTCCATGACCCAATAAATTGTATCTCTTTTATTGCTGTGTGTTTCTTGTGTTCCTAATTAGAACACAAGTGGTGACACTGATGGTCAAATTATTGTGTGTTTTGGATTCTGTGGTTCTTCTGCCATTCGCCTCTTCCTCTTCCATGAAGGCTTTACTCAAGTCACTTCTGCAACAACAGTAGGTGCATACAGCTGTATTGGAACAGTTGTTGGCTATGTTGACCCAGGCTCAGCTGCCAATTGTTCACACACAACTCCCCCCCCCCCCCCACCCCCTCCCCATTATGCATCTACTGAAGATTGAGACACTCATGAGAAACGGCTTCAACATTTCATGGCATTCCGGGTGGTCAACACAGAGGTCTATAAGGCTCTTTCTTATCATGGATACCCCTCTGTGTGTATCACTTACTGAGCCAGTTAGCTGCTATGTAGGCACCAGCGTCACATCATTTTGACGATACACTGAGGTGACAAAAGTAATAGAATGGTGATGTTCACATATACAGATGGCAGAAGTATCATATAAAAAAGGTATAAAAGAGCAGTGCATTGGTGGAGCTGTCATTTGTAGTCAGGTGTTTTACGTGAAAAGGTTTCCAATATGATTATGGCCACATCATGGGAAATGAATTGAACATGAAACGGTAGTTGGAAATAGATGCATGGGACATTCCATTTCAGAAATCATTAAGAAATTCAACATTCTGAGATCCACAGGGTCAAGAGTGTGCCGAGAATATCAAATTGCAGGTATTACCTCTTACTACACAGGATGCAGTGGCCAACAGCCTTCACATAATGACCAAGAACAGTAGTGTTTGCGTAGAGTTGTCAGTGCTAATGTACAAGCAACAGTGGGTGACATAACTGCAGAATTCAATGTGGGATGTACCATCAATGTATCCATTAGGATAGCATGGAAAAATCTGGTATTAATGGGCTATGACAGAAGACACCTGACGCAAGTGCCTTTGCTAACAGTATAACAACGCCTGCAGCACCACTCCTAGGATCGTGACCGTATTGGTTGGATCCTACATTACTGGAAAACTGTGGCCTGGTCATATGCATCCTGATTTCAGTTGGTAAGAGCTGATGGGAGGGTTTGACAGTAGTACAGACACCATGAAGCCATGACCCAAGTTGTCAACAATGCACTGTACAACCTGGTGATGGCTCCATAATGGTGTGGGCTGCGTTTAGATGGAATGGACTGGGTCCTCTGATCCAAATGAACTGATCAATGGCTGGAAATGGTCATGTTTGGCTACTTGGAAACCATTTGCAGCCATGTATTTCATGTGACTGGTTTGGTGAACATTCTGGACAATTCAAGTGAATGATTTTGTCCCCCTTTGAATATTTATGGGAAGTAATCGAGAAGTCAGTTTGTGCACAAAATCCTGCACCAGCAACACTTTTACAATTATGGATGACTATACAGGCAGCATGGTTCATTTTTTCTGCAGGGGACTTCCAGCAGCTTGTTGAGTCCATGCCACATTGAGATGCTGCACTGTACCTGGCAAAAGAGAGTCTGACACAATATTAGGAGGTAACCCATGACTTTTGTCATCTCAGTGTATGTACGTATAATTTGTAGTCCTCCTCACATCACAAATATCTGCATGTGGTCAGTGCAAATGCTGAATTCTACCAATATCACAAACATCTGCCACAACCATCTCTAGCTTGGGCAGCTGAGCTCCACAGCCTAAGTCGTAAGTGTCGGTTCATCACTGTTAAGTCTCAGGAATCTTATTCAGACACTACAGTCCGAGATCATGATCATTCATTTGGCCCCAGATAAGAAGAGCATCAATGTGTTCTTCAGTTGAGGAGCTACATAAGAAGAGGTTTCGCATATTGCCCCAGCACATGGAGCCTAGTGCACTGCGGTAAGAGGAGGTAGCCACTGTACAAACAAGCCAACTGGACCAATGCGGATGAACATGTTGTTGGCAGCAGGAATACAGAATACCACTTTCTTGGTGCCCCTCTTGTTTTGTACAGCGTGAGTGGGCAGCCTGCCCCACATAGTGGACCTCTTACCATAAATGTAAAAAATTATCTGCAAGCAAGAACAAATTTTTCATTGAAGTGTGGGTGATGGATAAGCCATTAATCCTCATGTCAACACAGGAACTGCCCTGTCCCCACTCAAATCACAGACATATGCCAGGCTAGGATCCCCACCATTGGCATGCATCAAGAGTCAGTTGGTACACTATAACAAACAGCAGATTACTATACTTGGTCAATTCACTGCCGATGCAGTTTACCATTCCATTACGTACTTGGCAGACAACAATGCGAGTACTGAAAATTGGGACAGGTTAGGTGCCTTTACTACTTTTGGTTTTTCTGTTGTGAATGTGATGCACCTGGTGTCAGACCAAGTGCTTTATCATGGATTGTATTCCTTGTGTTATGAGTTTTTGAATCTGTTTGTCCCAGAAGTAGGGTGTGCAAACAATTTCATGGCATATTCAAACCCTCCACCTGGCTCTGGTTTTTCAGGCATTGCCTGTGCCAGTAGCTAACCATGTTAGGATAGATCTGGAGTGTTTAACATCATGGGGACTGATCAGACCAATTTCCTCAGGTGAATGGGTTACACGTTTAGTGCTGGTAAAGAACCTGTCCAGTGAGCTTCCTGTCTGTGGTAACTTTTATGTCATTATTAATCCACAGGCAATCATAGACACTTACCCCTTGTCTCGCCCAGAGGAATTGCTCACAAAGTTGGCTGGGGGACAATTATTCTTTCTAACAAACGACTTGGCCAAAGTCTACCTTCAGATTACATTCGGCGAGCCATCAAAACCATTGCTTGTGATTAGCATGCCCTTCAGCTTCTATCAGAATGAATGGCTAATGCTTGGGGTCACTAATGGGCCTGCCATTTTTCAAAGTTTTTTAGAACAGGTTATGAAGGTTGTCTTTCATTGCATTAACTATCTTGAGGATATCATCATGACAGTGCTACCATGGAGGAACACCAACGTAGTCCCTGTTCTTTGTTTACTGCTGTACAGGCTGCAGGCTTCAAATGCAATCTAGCTAAGTCTCAATTTTCCAGCCTTCCACTGTGTAATTCTTGGCAGGCATTTTATCACAAGTCTATTTCTAGAATGGCTATTACTGCCCAGCCCTTGCAGCTGTTGCTTTGGAAAAGTTTCCCCTTTGTTTGATCTGCAGCCTGTGAGGGTGCTTTTGTGCAACTTAAGTACAGCTCTCACTTGCACCATGTCTTGCGAAGTTTAAGCCCAGCGAGTATCTGGTCCTGGCCACAGATCGTGTCATCGTGTCCCAGGAGAGGTGAGGCTCTGGCAGTGGAGACCCAGTGCCCATCCCTGATGACAGTGGTGCACTCTCAACAGAATGGGAGGCAGGAAGTAACCTGTCTTCAGTGCTGACAAAGCCCTGATTCCAGGGGAGGTGGGCATGACCAGACCTGTTCAGCTCCGTGAGTGGTTCCAGTAGCATGCCACAAGTCGATCTTCAATGCAAACTATGAAGGCATTTTAACTGCACTGATAACTGGAATCCATTGAGGGCACTGTCCAAACACCCTGGTCCAAACTGATTTTCTGGGAGTGAATATCAACAAAACTGGTGTCGCTGGGTGACGCCTGCCCAGCAGCGAGAGGTGAGCAGTATCTGCAGCTGACGGCCATACATGTGCTTTGTGAGACTCATGGTCCCAATAGGCATTATTCTGCAAGAGCTTAAAAAGATGTGAGAGCCTTTTTGGCTGGGAAATCATCTACACAGTTGCGCATCCGTGTCATACTTGTTCAGACAAGACATTCTGCCCCACCATTTGACTGCAGTTGGAAGGGAGATGCCTCAGATGGTGAATAACATTATGTGTGCAGAAGTCCTTGAAAGATTGTGCAACAAAGTGAGGACCATTGTCCCAAAACCAGTGTGCAAGGCAAGCCTTCTATGGAGGATATTTTCAATAGGGCCTTGCATTCATGTCTGCTGTCACAGACTGGCAAAAAACGACATAAGGAAAATGAGAAACATCATCAAACACCAATAACCAGAAATCAATGTGAACTCTTTCCCAAGGATTTGTAGGAGTCAGCCATGGTGAGAAAACAGTGCATGGTGTCACCTGCTTGCCTGAAGACTTGTGGCAGGCTGTAAGGAGATGTTTCACTTCCCAATAGATACCTGGCCAAAGCATATTGTAACATGCTAACAGTTTTGTGTGAGATATCCCCCAATGACCCTGGTTTAATAAGCAGAGGACTTCCTCCACAGAGCTGCTAGAACCATGATCTGGGGCGTAAATGCTTCCATTAAGAGAATAACACCATCCAAGAGGGAGAGGCAATGGCGCAATGCATAACAATTCTGAAGCGGGTCAGCCAGGCCACCAATGTTGTATCATGTACATGACCTGCTGGAGAACTGCATCCAGCACTACTGCAGAGACAATATGGGGACTGGTGACAGGAAAGCCATCACCTCCGTCCAATTGAAAACAAATATGTCCCTTCCGGTCGAACAAGGCGTCAGGGACCATGGGGAGCCAGGACAGAGCATCTGCATTTGCATGTTGCAACATGGAACAAAAATAGATCTCATTTATTTTTATTTATTTATTTATTTATTTTCTGTCCATAGAATAAAAAGTTAACTGGCACAAGTACAGAGTCCAATGTGGAAGAAAAAGAGCAGCTTTGTCTGGTAAGGGCACTGACAGGCTAAACAATGAAACTAAGGGCTTATGTTCAGTAATTAAATGAAAAGTTGCACTGTACAAGAACACACAAAATTTTTTACAGGCATAGACAATAACAAGAGCTTATTTTTCCTCAGATAATAATTTTGCTGAGCCGAATTGAATGTTTATGATACAAAGACAATATGTTGTTCAGAGCAATCTGAATGGTGATGGGCCAGGGTGGCCCCCACCATCGTCACTGCCCATGTCAGAGCACCTTGTCATGGACTCAATCTCCATATGGCTTCTGCCCCCATCGTGGTCCTCTCCATTGATCGCCCCAGGGTTCATGGATGGTGGGATGCCTCCTCTCACATGCTTTTGTAGTAACTCATCAGATACTACACCTACGGCTCACAGTGGACGTATGATGGGCCACTACAGCAAGCGTAGTGAGCACTGACATTTAAATGGCACACTTGAAACTCTCCGAGGTGGCTGTCAGGTGCAGACTGGTCACCGATCCCTGTCACCAGATCTGCAATGCGCACGCAGCACAATACCAGTGACACCTGATGTGGACGGCATCTTTATAAGAGGGTGCATGCGTCTCCGAGCCCTCATCTGCTAAATGTGTTCAAGATGTGTAAACTACTTTTATTGTATTCTAGTTGATGTCACTCTGTGACCCAATTAATTGTAGCTCTTTTATGACCATTTGTTTCACCGTGTTCCTAGTTAGAACATATATATATTGTGCTAAACCTGTAATGCAATTGTGCTAACCCTGTAATGCATGAACAATTTGATAAAGAATAATATTTTATTATCGAGCTTCCTAACAGGTATTATCCAACAAAACAGTATTTTGAAAACATAAATAACAATTTAGGGCCTTCCTGACAGTGAATTCAACATTTACTATAATGTCATTTAAATTAAGTGATTCCAAAGTGAATAGAGAGAAAGCGGGGAAGACAAGAGCTATGAAAAATAGTAAAATAAATACCTTGAGTTTTATAGTTGCTATTGACACCTCCTCTCCTTCTTCTGCTCTACCAAGTGACATCATTGCTATTTCATATTTTGATTGAAGCTGTGCTGTTTTAAGCTTTCGTCCTTGTATTTCTAGTATTAACTTAGACTTCTCTTCTTCCAGAACCCGCTTCTTTATTTTTAACAATTCCTGCTGCATGTTGATTTCTTCCTGGCGATCTCTCATTGCCTGAAAGAACATAGAAGAATGAGAATAAACTTCTCATTAACGTAAAAATGGTGATAAATTAATTTAAAAGCAATCATACAGAATGGAACCCTATCCATATTCATACCTAACTTGAAACCAGTATTTCAAACATTTTGTACAATATTATGAAATGAGTTCTGATAATTTCCAAATGCACTTCTGAGGCATAATTATCCTATATATCTGCAGAAACAAGCTTGTATGTATTGAAAATGACACTAATCGAGAGTAAGTGTGAATGTAACAAGATAAGGTGACCTATAAATGATCTATTTTGACATTAATGTCATGAACTAACAGGTGATTAAAACGAATATACTTGATGAAGCGTACTGACAGTTGACAGTTCAAAATGACCAGTTGTGTGTGTACAGAGAAAAGCACGAGATGATCAAAAGTATCTGAAGAGGATGTTGATTATATCAGAGCATCTTACCTTCGTAGAGGTACGAAGTCTCTTGGGAAAGTAAGTCTTGAACTTCAGTTGCCAAACATGACAGTGTGGATGGTTTTAAGAAAATGTTTACACATGTGTCCATACTGGTTACAGTTAGAACATGCTTTAAAGCTGATTAACTATGGTGTACATTATAACTCTGCAAGTGAAGTTGCAATGGGAAGATAACTTATATGGTGTCCAGTGATGAGGTAACTTTACATCTAAGTGAGAAGGTAATTACCCATAATGTTTGCATCTGGGAATCTGAACATCCGAATAAATTCGTACAATATTGAAGAGAGTCCCTAAAATAACATTTCTGGGCTGTGTCGCAATGTCAAGCCTATGGACCTTTTCTGCTGAAGCTGCTATAACAGTGTTGGCATATCTGGATATGTTGGGAGAAAGGTTCTTTCCCTAATTAGAAGACAAACCTGAAAACTTTATTCGGCAACAAGATGGAGACCCTCCCCCCTGGCATCTCTTTGTACAAAAGTGGTTGTATGTTGAAGTCCCTGAGTGTTGGATTGGTGGTAATGGTCAATATGACAGAGCTCTTGTCCATTAGTCTCCCTGTACAGCTGACTTCACATCATGTAATTTTTTTCTTTTGGGGTTTTGTAAAAGTTTGTTTCTACATTCTGCCACTACCTAATGACAAGCAGGAGATGAGACACAGAATTGAGATGGCACCTATTTAAAAATGAAGATACACATTGCTTGTAAAATGGCAAAAGTTTAATAGTGAATCATGTAAAAAGTCTCAGAAACAGGTTACAAAAGAAACTGTGTGTGTGAAGTCGACATCTGGCTGCATGAAAAATGTGCAAAAGTAAGGTTAAAATTTGTTAGCGAGAATATTCACTGGTCACGCGGACTTCCACTGTGAGCTCACAGAAAGACATTATCACTTTAAGTGCAGCATTATCACTGCAGAAACAAGAAAAATTGTCTAAGTATTGGATTTACAAATGAAAGTCATAAAGTTGACAAATTACAAATTATTCTTTTGGAATGCAAAAATATCAAAACTACTACCCTCAATGAACACTGGCTGACATTTTAGAATATTAAAAGTCTTAATAAAATAAGAAATTTTGAAGTAGCCAACAGCTTTTTTGGATGAGAGAAATCAATGGGTGGCTCTTGCAGATATCCTCATTCTGATGTAAAATATGATATAGGAGACTATTTTAATTATTTGAGTGAGAGTAGCAGAGAAAGCTACATTTGAAGCTGTTTTGGTCAAATCTCATTTGCTGCTTGAAAATCTCAATAAAGAAAAAAGGAAAAAGATTGTAATAGGTGCTCACTTCCATATCAACATCATAGCTGAAAGCAATTAAGCGTCCAAATTTACTGACATAATAAAAAAAGCTATGACTCCAAAGTAAATCATGCAGGACACTACAGTAAATGCACTATCGGTGACCTGTATTGATAATATTTTAACAAATTATCTGATTGAAGATAATCATACTTTCTGCTTAGATCTGGGACGTTCTGAACACCCTGCATTATTCATTGAACTGTTGTTGTTGTGGTCTTCAGTCCAGAGACTGCTTTGATACAGCTCTCCATGCTACTCTATGCTGTGCAAGCTTCATCATCTCCCAGTACCTACTGCCACCTACATCCTTCTGAATCTGCTTAGTGTATTCGTCTCTTGGTCTCCCGCTACGATTTTTACCATCCACGCTGCCCTCCAATACTAAATTGATGATCCCATTATGCCTCAGAATATGTCCTTACCAACTGATCTTTTCTTCTAGTCAAGTTGTACCACAAATTTCTCTTCTCCCCAATTCTATTCAATACCTCCTCATTAGTTATGTGATCTACCCATCCAATCTTCAGCATTCTTCTGTAGCACCACATTTTGAAATCTTCTATTCTCATCCTGTGCAAACTATTTATCGTCCATGTTTCACTTCCATACATGGCTACACTCATATAAATACTTTCAGAAACAACTTCCTGACACTTAAATCTATACTCTATGTTAACAAATTTCTCTTCTTCAGAAACGCTTTCCTTGTCATAACATTTTATATCCTCTCTACTTCAACCATAATCAGTTATTTTGCTCCGGAAATATCAAAACTCATCTACTACTTTAAGTGTCTCATTTTGTAATCTAATTCCCTCAGCATCACCCGAGTTAACTCGACTACATTCCATTATCCTCATTTTGCTTTTGTTGATTTTCATCTTATATCCTCCTTTCAAGACACTTTCCATTCCGTTGAACTGCTCTTCCACGTCCTTTGCTGTCTCTCACAGAATTACAATGTCATTGGCGAACCTCAAAGTTTTTATTTCTTCTCCATGGATTTTAATTCCTAATCCGAATTTTTCTTTTGTTTTCTTTACTGTGTGCTCAATATACAGATTGAATATCATCAGGGGTAGGATACAACCCTGTCTCATTCCCTTCCCAACCACTGCTTCCGTTTCATGCCCTTCGACTCTTTATAACTGCCATCTGGTTTCTGTACAAACTGTAAATAGCCTTTCACTCCCTTTATTCTACCCCTGCTACCTTCAGAATTTGAAAGAGAGTATTCCAGTCAACATTGTCAAAAGCTTTCTCTAAGTCTACAAATGCTAGAAACGTAGGTTTGCCTTTCCTTCTAGTCAGCACTGCCTCACACGTTCCAACATTTCTACGGAATCCAAACTCATCTTCCCCGAGGTTAGCTTCTATCAGTTTTTCCATTCATCTGTAAAGAATTCGCATTAGTATTTTGCAGCCGTGACTTATTAAACTGATAGTTCAGCAATTTTCACATCTGTCAACACCTACTTTCTTTGGGACTGGAATTATTATGTTCTTCTTCAAGTCTGAGGGTATTTTGCCTGTCTCATACATCTTGCTCACCAGATGGTAGAGTTTTGTCAGGGCTGGCTCTCCAAAGGCTGTCAGTAGTTCTACATCTACATCTACATGACTACTCTGCAATTCACATTTAAGTGCTTGGCAGAGGGTTCGTCGAACCACAATCACACTATCTCTCTACCATTCCACTCCCAAACAGCGCGCAGGAAAAACGAACACCTAAACCTTTCTGTTCGAGCTCTGATTTCTCTTATTTTATTTTGATGATCATTCCTACCTATGTAGGTTGGGCTCAACAAAATATTTTCGCATTCGGAAGAGAAAGTTGGTGACTGAAATTTCGTAAATAGATCTCGCCGCGACGAAAAACGTCTTTGCTGTAATGACTTCCATCCCAATTCGCGTATCATATCTGCCACACTCTCTCCCCTACTACGTGATAATACAAAACGAGCTGCCGTTTTTTGCACCCTTTCGATGTCCTCTGTCAATCCCACCTGGTAAGGATCCCACACCACGCAGCAATATTGTAACAGAGGACGAACGAGTGTAGTGTAAGCTGTCTCTTTAGTGGACTTGTTGCATCTTCTAAGTGTCCTGCCAATGAAACACAACCTTTGGCTCGCCTTCCCCACAATATTATCTATGTGGTCCTTCCAACTGAAGTTGTTTGTAATTTTAACACCCAGGTACTTAGTTGAATTGACAGCCTTGAGAATTGTACTATTTATCGAGTAATCGAATTCCAACGGATTTCTTTTGGAACTCATGTGGATCACCTCACACTTTTCGTTATTTAGCGTCAACTGCCACCTGCCACACCATACAGTAATCTTTTCTAAATCGCTTTGCAACTGATACTGGTCTTCGGATGACCTTACTAGACAGTAAATTACAGCATCATCTGCAAACAACCTAAGAGAACTGCTCAGATTGTCACCCAGGTCATTTACATAGATCAGGAACAGCAGAGGTCCCAGGTCGCTTCCCTGGGGAACACCTGATATCACTTCAGTTTTACTCGATGATTTGCCGTCTATTACTACGAACTGCGACCTTCCTGACAGGAAATCACGAATCCAATCGCACAACTGAGAAGATACCCCATAGGCCCGCAGCTTGATTAGAAGTCGCTTGTGAGGAACAGTGTCAAAAGCTTTCCGGAAATCTAGAAATACGGAATCAACTTAAGATCCCCTGTCGATAGCGGCCATTACTTCATTAGTTCTAATGGAATGATGTGTACTCCCGGGGCCTTGTTTCGACTTAGGTCTTCCAGTGCTCTGTCAAACTTTTCACGCAGTATCATATTTTCCATTTCATCTTCATCTACATCCTCTTCCATTTCCATAATATTGTCCTCAAGAACATCGCCCTTGTATAGACACTCCATATACTCCTTCCACCTTTCTACTTTCCCTTCTTTGCTTAGAACTGGGTTTCCATCTGAGCTCTTGATATTCATAGAAGTGGTTCTCTTTTCTCCAAAGGTCTCTTTAATTTTCCTGTAGGCAGTATTTATCTTACCCCTAGTGAGATATGCCCCAACATCCTTACATTTTGCACTTTGTGTCGATCTCATTTTTGAGACGTTTTTATTCCTTTTTGCCTGCTTCATTTACTGCATTTTTATATTTTCTCCTTTCATCAATTAAATTCAATATTTCTTCTGTTACCCAAGGATTTCTACTAGCCCTTGTCTTTTTACCTGCTGCCTTCACTATTTCAACCCTCAAAGCTACCCATTCTTCTTCTATTGTATTTCTTTCCCCCATTCCTGTCTATAGTTCCCTTATGCTCTACCTGAAACTCTGTATAACCTCTGGTTTAGTCAGTTTATCCAGGTTCCATCTCCTTAAATTCCCACCTTTTTGCAGTTTCTTCAGTTTTAATTTACACTTCATAACCAATAGATTGCGGTCAGAGTCCACATCTGTCCCTGGAAATGTCTTACAATTTAAAACCTGGTTCCTAAATCTCTGTCTCATCATTATATAATCTATCTGAAACCTTCCAGTATCTCCATGCCTCTTCCATGTATACAGCCTTCTTTCATGATTCTTGAACCTAGTGTTAGCTGTGATTAAGTTATGCTCTGTGCAAAATTCTACCAGGCAGATTTATCTTTCATTTCTTACCCCAATTCCATATTCACCTACTACGCTTCCCCTTCTTCCTTTTCCTACTATCGAATTCCAGTCACCCATGACTATTAAATTTTCATCTCCCTTCACTATCTGAATAATTTCTTTTCTCTCATCATACATTTCATCACTTTCTTTGTCATCTGTAGAGCTAGTTGGCATATAAACTTGTACTACTGTGGTAGGCATCAGCTTTGTGTCTATCTTGGCCACAATAATGTGTTCACTATGCTGTTTGCAGTAGATTACTCACACTCCTATTTCTTTATTCATTATTAAACCAACTCCTGCATTACCCCTATTTGATTCATTGAACTATCAAATATTCATTGAACTATCAAATATTAACAAAGAAATTTCACATAACAGTAGTCATATGAAAAACTTCAGTGAAAAAATTCAACTATATTTAGTAATATGTTAAGAGAGAATGAATAGTCTTATGACAGCTGTTTGCCATGTAGTAGTAACTTTGAAAAAAATTTAAGTAGCTTTCTTGAAACATTTAATAAGATGTATCCTCTTAGAATCATAGGTGAAAAATTGACTAGTATATTAAATGGAGAGTTCTGGATATAAAAAATTTCTAGTGCCAGGAAGAGGCAACTCCACAATGAACTGAAATATAATGAAAACAGACATTTTGCTGAGTATGTTAGACTTTATAAAGCTACATTTAAAAAGGCTGTGAAGGCCACAAAAAAATGGCACACAATCAATTAATTTCACGACATAAAAGTAAGACAAAGGCAGCCTGGTCTGCTGTCAAATCAGAGTTAGTTAATAATAGTGAAATATCTATGATTCCAGTAGATGATAGCTTTACCATAAATCCAGCTCAAATATCAGAGTGTTTAAATGAATTCTTCATAAATGAAGCAAAGTCCAAGGCATTTTGCTCTGATTTTTTAAACATAAGAACATTCACTGGTATACTTGGGAAGGCAGGGGAACAAGATCTGTTATTTAATATATAATAACAGATCAGGAACTCAGGAAGGCTGTGAGGGACACACACGTATTCAGGGGATTCTTTGATGACACTGATCACTATTTAATCTGCAGTGAAATTGGTATTATGAGGCCGAAAGTGCAGGAGGTCAGTCCATATGTAGGAGGATAAGAGTGGAGAAACTTCAGGATAAGGAAATCAGGCACAAGTACATAACAGTGATCTCAGAAAGGTACCAGTTAGTTGAATGTAGTCAATTACAGTCATTGGGAAAGGAATGGACAAGGTACAGGGACACAGTACTAGAAGTGGCTAAAGAATATCTTGGAACAGTAGTGTGTAGACATAGGATGACGCAAACAGCTTCGTGGAATGACACAGTCAAGGCAGCCTGTAAAAGGAAAAAGAAGGTGTATCAAAAATGGCTACATACTAGAACTCAGGTAGACAGAGAAAGTTATGTTGAAGAAAGAAACAAAGCCAAACAGATAATTGCAGCATCCAAGAAGAAATCTTGGGAAGACTTTGGAAACAGGTTGGAAACTTTGGGACAAGCTGCTGGAAAACCATTCTGGAGTGTAATTAGCAGTCTTCGAAAGGGAGGTAAGAAGGAAATGACAAGTATGTTGGACAGGTCAGGAAAACTGCTGGTGAATCCTGTTGATGCCTTGGGCAGATGGGGGGAACATTTTGAAGAGTTGCTCAATGTAGGTGAAAATACGATCAGTAATTTTTCAGATTTCGATGTACAATGGGATGTTGTTGTTGTTGTTGCTGTTGTTGTGGTCTTCAGTCCTGAGACTGGTTTGATGCGGCTCTCCATGCTACTCTATCCTGTGCAAGCTTTTTCATCTCCCAGTACCTACTGCAACCTACATCCTTTTGAATCTGCTTAGTGTATTCATCTCTTGGTCTCACTCTACAATTTTTACCCTCCACGCTGCCCTCCAATACTAAAATGGTGATCCTTTGATGCCTCAGAACATGTCCTACCAACCAATCCCTTCTTCTAGTCAAATTGTGCCACAAACTTCTCTTCTCCCCAATTCTATTCAATACCTCCTCATTAGTTATGTGATCTACCCATCTAATCTTCAGCATTCTTCTGTAGCACCACATTTCGAAAGCTTCTATTCTCTTCTTGTCCAAACTACTTATCATCCATGTTTCACTTCCATACATGGCTACACTCCATACAAATACTTTCAGAAATGACTTCCTGACACTTAAATCTATATTCGATGTTAACAAATTTCTCTTCTTCAGAAACGCTTTCCTTGCCATTGCCAGTCTACATTTTATATCCTCTCTACTTCGACCATCATCAGTTATTTTGCTCCCCAAATAGCAAAACTCCTTTACTACTTTAAGTGTCTCATTTCCTAATCTAATTCCCTCAGCATCACCCGACTTAATTCGACTACATTCCATTTTCCTCGTTTTGCTTTTGTTGATGTTCATCTTATATCCTCCTTTCAAGACACTGTCCATTCCGTTCAACTGCTCTTCCAAGTCCTTTGCTGTCTCTGACAGAATTACAATGTCATCGGGAACCTCAACGTTTTTATTTCTTCTCCATGGACTTTAATACCTACTCCAAAATTTTCTTTTGTTTACTTCACTGCTTGCTCAATATAAAGATTGAATATCATAGGGGAAAGGCTACAACCCTGTCTCACTCCCTTCCCAACCACTGTTACCCTTTCATACCCCTCGACTCTTATAACTGCCATCTGGTTTCTGTACAAATTGTAAATAGCCTTTTGCTCCCTGTATTTTACCCCTGCCACCTTTAGAATTTGAAAGAGAGTATTCCAGTCAACATTGTCAAAAGCTTTCTCTAAGTCTACAAACGCTAGAAACGTAGGTTTGCCTTTCCTTAATCTAGATTCTAAGATAAGTCGTATGGTCAGTATTGCCTCACGTATTCCAGTATTTCTACGGAATCCAAACTGATCTTCCCCGAGGTCGGCTTCTACTAGTTTTTCCATTTGCCTGTAAAGAATTCGCATTAGTATTTTGCAGCTGTGGCTTATTAAACTGATAGTTCGGTAATTTTCACATCTGTCAACACCTGCTTTCTTTGGGATTGGAATTATTACATTCTTCTTGAAGTCTGACGGTATTTCGCCTGTCTCATACATCTTGCTCACCAGATGGTTGAGTTTTGTCAGGATTGGCTCTCCCAAGGCCGTCAGTAGTTCCAATGGAATGTTGTCTACTCCCGGGGCCTTGTTTCGACTCAGGTCTTCCAGTGCTCTGTCAAACTCTTCACACAGTATCATATTTTCCATTTCATCTTCATCTACATCCTCTTCCATTTCCATAATATTGTCCTCAAGTACATAGCCCTTGTATAGACCCTCTATATACTCCTTCCACCTTTCTGCTTTCCATTCTTTGCTTAGAACTGGGTTTGCATCTGAGCTCTTGATATTCATACAAGTGGTTCTCTTTTCTCCAAAGGTCTCTTTAATTTTCCTGTAAGCAGTATCTATCTTACCCCTGGCGAGATAAGCCTCTACATCCTTTCATTTGTCCTCTAGCCATCCCTGCTTAGCCAGTTTACATTTCCTGTCGATCTCATATTTGAGATGTTTGTATTCTTTTATGCCTGCTTCATTTACTGCATTTTTATATTTTCTCCCTTCATCAATTAAATTCAATATTTCTTCTGTTACCCAAGGATTTCTACTAGCCCTTGTCTTTATACCGACTTGATTCTCTGCTGCCTTCACTATTTCATCCCTCAGAGCTACCCATTCTTCTTCTATTGTATTTCTTTCCCCCATTCCTGTCTATTGTTCCCTTATGCTCTACCTGAAACTCTGTATAACCTCTGGTTTAGTCAGTTTATCCAGGTCCCATCTCCTTAAATTCCCACCTTTTTGCAGGTTCTTCAGTTTTCATCTACAGTTCATAACCAATAGATTGTGGTCAGAGTCCACATCAGCCCCTGGAAATGTCTTACGATTTAAAACCTGGTTCCTAAATCTCTGTCTTACCATGACATAATCTATCTGAAACCTGTCAGTATCTCCAGGTTTCTTCCATGTATACAGCCTTCTTTTATGATTCTTGAACCAAGTGTTAGCTATGATTAAGTTGTGCTCTGTGCAAAATTCTACCAGGCGGCTTCCTCTTTCATTTCTTAGCCCCAATCCATATTCACCTACTACGTTTCCTTCTCTCCCTTTTCCTACTACCGAATTTCAGTCACCCATCACTATTAAATTTTCGTCTCCCTTTCACTATCTGAATAATTTCTTTGATGTCAGCATACATTTCTTCAATTTCTTCATCATCTGCAGAGCTAGTTGGCATATAAACTTGTACTACTGTAGTAGGTGTGGGCCTCATGTCTATCTTGGCCACAACAATGCGTTCACTATGCTGTTTGTAGTAGCTTACCCGCAAACCTATTTTATTATTCATTATTAAACCTCCTCCTGCATTACCCGTATTTGATTTTGTATTTATAATCCTGTATTCGCCTGACAAAAAGTCTTGTTCCTCCTGCCACCGAACTTCACTAATTTCCACTATATCTAACTTTAACCTGTCTATTTCCCTTTTTAAATATTCTAACCTACCTGTCCGATTAAGGGATCTGACATTCCACGCTCCGATCCATAGAACGCCAGTTTCTTTCTCCTGATAAAGATGTCCTCTTGAGTAGCCCCGCCCGGATATCCGAATGGGGGACTATTTTACCTCCGGAATATTTTACCCAAGAGGACGCCATCATCATTTAACCATTCGGTAAAGCTGCATGCCCTCGGGAAAAATTACGGCTGTAGTTTCCCCTTGCTTTCAGCCGTTCACAGTACGGCAAATAATGGAGAAGTGTTACGAGTGGAACAGGGAATTGTATCTATGTTTTATAGATCTAGAATAGGCATATGACCGGGTTCCTAGGAGGAAGTTATTGTCTGTTCTTTGAGATTATGTAATAGGAGGGCAAACTTTTGCACGCAATTGAAGGTCTTTACATAGATAGTCAGGCAGCAGTTAGAGTTGACAGTAAATTGAGTTCATGGTTCAGAGTAGTTTCACCGAGCGAGGTGGCGCAGTGGTTAGACACTGGACTCGCATTCGGGAGGACGACGGTTCAATCCCGCGTCCGGCCATCCTGATTTAGGTTTTCCGAGATTTCCCTAAATCGCTCCAGGCAAATGCTGGGATGGTTCCTTACAAAGGGCACGGCCGACTTCCTTCCCCGATGAGACCGATGACCTCGCTGTCTGGTCTCCTTCCCCGAAACAACCAACCAGAGTAGTTTCAGGGGTAAGGCAAGGCTGCAACCTGTCTCCACTGTTGTTCATAGTATTTATGGGTCATATGTTGAAAACAATGTACTGGCTGGGTGAGATTAAGATATGCGAACACAAAATAAGCAGTCTCGCATATGCAGATGACTTAGTTGTGATGGCAGATTCGATTGAAAGTTTGCAAAGTAATATTTCAGAGCTAGATCAGAAATGTAAGGACTATGGAATGAAGATTAGCATCTCCAAAATGAAAGTAATGTCAGTGGGAAAGAGATATAAACGGATTGAGTGCCAAATAGGAGGAACAAAGTTAGAACAAGTGGACAGTTTCAAGTACTTAGGATGCATATTCTCACAGGATGGCAACATAGTGAAAGAACTGGAAGCGAGGTGTAGCAAAGCTAATGCAGTGAGCGCTGAGCTATGATCTACTCTCTTCTGCAAGAAGGAAATCAGTACCAAGACTAAGTTATCTGTGCACCGTTCAATCTTTCGACCAACTTTGTTGTATGGGAGCAAAAGCTGGGTGGATTCAGGTTACCTTATCAATAAGGTTGAGGTTACGGATATGAAAGTAGCTAGGATGATTGCAGGTACTAGTAGATGGGAACAATGGCAGGAGGATGTCCACAATGAGGAAGTCAATGAAAAACTGGGAATGAACTCTATAGATGTAGCAGTCAGGGCGAACAGGCTTAGATGGTGGGGTCATGTTACACGCATGGGAGAAGCAAGGTTACCCAAGAGACTCATGGGTTCAGCAGTAGAGGGTAGGAGGAGTCGGGGTAGACCAAGGAGAAGGTACCTGGATTCGGTTAAGAATGATTTTGAAGTAATAGGCTTAACATCAGAAGAGGCACCAATGTTAGCACTGAGTAGGGGATCATGGAGGAATGTTATAAGGGGGACCATGCTCCAGATTGAATGCTGAAAGGCATAATCAGTCTTAAATGATGATGATGATGAAGCAAAGTCAGATAATGATGTAGCGGAATATATGAGTAAAGTAAATCCCTTTGGACTCCACAAAGAAGTCAAGTACCTCACAGATTTCTTAAAAAAAAAAAAAAAAAAAAAAAAAAAAAAAAAAAAAAAAAAAAAAAAAAAAAAAAAAAATAAATGTCAATAAAATAGCACCTCCACCAAACAAAATAATCAACTCATCTGTTGAACAAGGATGCTTTCCTGACGTGTTGAAGTATGCCGAACTTAGACCTCTGTTCAAGACTGGATCAAGGGATGACATGGGAAACTATTGCCATACTTCTCTTTTTCCAATCCATTTAAAAGTGTTAAAGGAAAGTAGCTACAAACACATTAAAATTTTTGCTGTAAAAATGATATTCTTATAAGTAACCAGTTTGGAGTCCAACCAGGATAAGACCCCCTTGGATACAGTGAATAACTTTATTGAAAAGATATGCAAACCATTGGATCAGAGAATTAACATTGTAGTATCTCTGTTATCTGCCAAAAGCCTTTAACTCTGTAAACCATGCCTTACTTATCTACAAATTAGATAAATGTAGGATTAAGAGCAATGCTCTGAAATGACTTACACATCATACTTGCAGAACAGAAAACAAAAGGTAACTATCACATCAAAGGCAGTTAATTATTATTCTGAATGGTTAGTTGATTATGTTCTGTAAATCATTTGAATGTTTTATGATTAATGGTAACATTAATGAACACTTTTATAAATGCATCAGTGGAATAGAAATGGTTTTAAATTAGATTTAAAACTTTGCTTCGCTACCTGTCAGACATTTTATGTGATTGGGCAAAGGACCAAAAATGCTTATTGCTGCATATTGAACTCCTGTCTGAGCCACTGAGAGCTTTAACAATGGGTAGTAAAGGTTGTTTTTCCCTCTAGTGTTGTGGGCATGTACATCACTGTTCTTCTTAAACTGTGGTGTATTATTTATGATGAATTTCAGAATAGAAAATATGTATTGTGGTGGCATAGTTAAAGTGACTAGTTCCTTGAAGAGATACCAACATGACATCCATGGGTGAACGCTACATATTACTCATACTGCTTGCTTTTGTGCTATCAATACTTTATTTCTAAGTGATAAGTTACCCCAGAAATTATCCTGTACGACAATATTGAGTGGAAATATGTAAAATGTGTCAGCAGGGTGATATGTTTGTTTCCACGATTAGAAATTATATGCAGAGCAAAAGTAGTTGAACTTAATTGTTTGAGAAGCTCAGTGATATGCTTCTTCCAGTTCATGTTTTCATCAATATGCACACTCAGAAATTTGAAGCATTCTATACTACTTACTGACTCCTACTCATGTGCAACATCAATTGTTGGTATGACTCTGTTCGTTGCGCAGAACTGAATGTATGCTTTTTTTTTTTAAATTTAGGGCGAATTCATTTTCAGAGAACCACCTCATAATTCATTGGAAAATATCACTTACTAACTCTTCTGTTGCTTTCTCTCTATTGGGATTTACACAGAAAGTTCCAATTTTGCTTGTTTAATGTTAAGTGGAAGACCGTTCTCATATATAAGCAATATGAGTGGACTGAAAATTTAATACTACGGGACTCTCTATGTGATTTTTATGCCAGTCACTGAAAGTTTTACCTTTCCAACATTGTGTAAATTATTCAGTATAATTGATTGCATTCTGATTGTCAAGTATGATTCAAACCAGCTATGTGTAAAGCCATCAATGCCATAAAACTTGAGTTTTTCTAAGAGAGTATCATGATTTACAACATTGAAGGCCTTAGAGAGATCACAAAAAATACTAACTGGCGATATTTTATTATTTAAAGCTTGTACTATCTGATGGTTTAATGTATAAATAGCATTCTCAGTTGAGTAACCTTTCTGGAATCCAACCTGTGATGTGCTAGGTAAACTGCTTCCACTGAAGTGTGTGCTACTTTTGATTATATTACTTTTTAAATATTTTGGAAAAAGATGTCAGTAAGGAAACTGGACATAATTGTTCAAATCTGTCTTGTCAAAAAAATGGCTCTGAGCACTATGGGACTCAACTGCTGAGGTCATTAGTCCCCTAGAACTTAGAACTAGTTAAACCTAACTAACCTAAGGACATCACAAACATCCATGCCCGAAGCAGGATTCGAACCTGCGACCGTAGCGGTCTTGCGGTTCCAGACTGCAGCGCCTTTAACCGCACGGCCACTTCGGCCGGCCTCTGTCTTGTCACCTTTCTCATGAAATGGTTTAATACTTGCATACTTTTACCAGTCTGGAAAATTTTCCTGGGCCAGTGTCGCATTGCATCTATCACTAACAACATTACTTATTAAGTTGGAACAATTTTTCAGAATTCTCGCTGAAATTCCATCAATGTCACAAGAGCATTGGTTTTTTATAATTGTATTGAATTCAGGAAAGGATGCTGGTGCTACTGCTCGTTGCTTAAAGTTTTGTGGAATGACATTTTTAATATATTCTCTTTCTTCTTCAATTGAATCACATAATTCTATATTTGCTACTCCATCTAGAAAGTGATTGTCAAAAGTACTTGTAACTTGTGAATTATCAGATATAACCTTGTTATTTAGTTTAATTGTTCTGGTATATTGTGCACTGACCGGTCTTATGCACTGACCGGCTGTCCAGACTCCTGTTTGACCAATGTCCCATATAGTTTTAATTTATCTACATTATTTATTTCTGTCAGTACATGCATACTTCTGGATGTCATCTATTGGATATTTTTTTAGGAAAGCAACTTTCAAATACTGGCACAAATTTACTTAAGAATAAATTGAATTCGTCATTAGCATCTCTCTCTACATATACCTCATATCATTCTACTCCTCTCAGCTCGCTCTTAAGATATTCTAGCCTGTTCTCATTAATAAGCCTCAATGCTACCTATGAACCTGCCTCTGAGTGTAAGGTGCTGTACTGTTTATTTCCATTAATTGCACACCATAATCAGTAATTGCTTCAGCCTGAGTGTGTCTATAAAAATTTTATCAGTCAGTGTCCTACTATTTTGCCGCACACAAGTTGAAAAACTGACTACTAAAATTAGAGGAAACATCCAAACAGTAATTCTAACTCAGCTTTCCTGTCTGTATTCGGACTGTCACCACCCTCTTGTTGAACAAACATCATTTATTAATTTTTGAAGTAAGTTACTAATTTGAGTGAGTGGTCACATTTTCACAGCACTTGCTATGCTGAGACAGTGGCACACTGCAGCGAGAGATAGCGATGGTCAAATTTAAATAACCAGTTTTATTAATAATACTCATCTTTTTGTTGCTCTTCTTTGTTGTGAGCTGAAGGCTTGATATCCATTTCCTTTCTTTGCTTTAACTTTTTATGATCATTTAGAGGATGACTGGGTTGCTTCAACAAAATCATGTAAACACTGGTGGACTTTCCGATAAATAACACAATATAGCCTATATTGAGTCATTTCACTTCACAATACAAATCAATATAACATATGTTACTTGTACTCCATCCTTGCAATTCAAACTCATACAACCAACTGCACAAAAAACAAAGAGGTATCTCTAACAACATATAGCAAAAAATTAGTATCATACATCAATCAATTTATACAAAATCATCTTTGCAGCATATGTTTCATAAATAAAATATAAATAATTGTTTATCACTTTTAAGAAGTCCATAATCAACATTGTAATTATATTATGTGTTTATAAAAGTTGACATTTAAACATTTTCGCATAGCCATGTAGTAGTGGATATTTGGTTTTTATTTTTTTCAGTATGGTATTGGTTGTTTCATACGACTCAAGATTGGTTGGTACATTTATCTCCCCATAACCAGTTTTATTACAGTATTTTTTAAGAAATCTACATTGAAATATTCTTCACAAACTATGAACTGCTTTGTCCTGTCTGATAGGTAGTTCAATACAATACACTGATCCCCCAGAACATTATGACCATTTGCCTAATAGCCAGCTATGCCCTCTTTTGGCACGAATATCAGTGAACACACATCGTGGTCTGGAAGCAGTGAGGCCTTGGTAGGTCGCTGGAGCTGTGCAAGTGTGCTGCAGAGGCCCATCATTAGAGGTGTTTGGTGCACTGTGTGTTCACACACACACTTGTACTCTGTCCAGAATTAAAGTCTGATGTTACTTCTACTAAAGTTTGCCACCTGTCCTGTTGTAGGAGTCTGTCCAGCCTAGGTCATCCGACATCTGTCATGAGGGGTGGCTGACCAACCCCACAATGTCTGAATGTGTTTTCACCTTGGTTTCTCCATATGTTGAAGACATTCACCACCGCACCCCTTGAACACCCAACAAGCCGTGGAGTTTTCGAAATGCTAGTGCTGAGCCTCTGGCCATCACAACCTGCCCTTGGTCAAACTCGGATAGATTCTTTGTCTTTCCCAGTACAAGGACAGCATGATCACTGACTCTACATGCACTGAACATTTTCCTGAGCAGCAGTCATTCTTTGCCAGATGACACTGCTATCACCTGGATGGCTTTATGTTGTTGACAGTAGGTTGGTGATCATACTGTTCTGGGAAAGAAAGAAAGAAAGAAAAAAAAAGAGGGGGGGGGGGGGGGGGGATCTACAGCATATTCTGTGAGAGAAATGTTACTAGTCGATAGAAGAATTCATTTGGATCAAATGGCTATTTGAACAAAGGGATAATTTAGTATCAGATTTTTTCATTGCATGTATATATATGAAACTTGTTTTATTATTAGGATGTTTTTATTAATGTCAGCTGTTCTACAATTTGGTGAAATTTTACTACACTTTTGATGTGTGCCCTGTATCAGGATCAAATGATTTAGATTGTGTATGTTTAAAGCTAATAAACTACAATTCACTAATTGAAGAGGTTGTGGCTTTCTTGCTTCAATTACTCTGGACTTGTGGTGCCCATATTGAACACATGTAAGAAAAACTAGGTTAGTTTACCTTCAGTTTGATGTATGAATTGTAGTAAGTAATCTAAATCAATCTGTTATAATATACCATTGAAAATGGCACTCTCTTTTATGGACACTTTGTATAGTTGAACAGATAAAAAAATACTCACCAAGTGCTGGCAGGAGAAAACATGTATAAAGGTTGTGGTAATGAGCATGCTTTCAGAACCAGTGGCTCCTGTTTTGGCAGAAGAACTGAAGAAGGATAAAGGAAAAGGACTGGTGAAGTTTAGGAAATTGGAAAAGTCACCCAGAACCCTGAGTGACAAGAGGTGTACCCATCAGTTGCTTTTTGGAGGTATCAGTAGCACCAGGGTTGGATGTGATGGCCTGGGAAATCTGCTTCTGATCTAGGTTGGTGGGGTTATTATGTCCAGTGAAGGCTGAGGCGAAAGTTGTGTTGTTTTGCTGTAAAGATCAGCATCTGAACAAACACATTTGCTCAAATAAAGAAGTATGTCAAATGAAATTGACAAGTAGGGCAAATGGCAAAGCAGGATTCATTAGAAGAGACATGAAAAGCTTTAGAAGCTTGCATGATTATGGAAAAGACAAATGTGATGTATGCTAACAATAATAATCAATTTTTGAAAATGTAACGTAATTGGACTGATAAACAATCTACTCACACAGTGGCAACATGATAAAACATATAAAGATATTGAAAACTGCAAGCTTTTGGAGCCAGTGGCTCCTTCTTCTGGTACAACGGTTGAAGGGGAAGGAAGAGGGGCGGAAGAAAAGGACTGGTGAGGTTTAGGAAATGGGGAGAGTTCAGAAAACTTGCTCAGAACCCAAGATCAGGTGAGACTTATTGGACAGGATAGGAAGGAAAGACTGATTGTTGGAGACTGCAGTGGTCTATACTTGAAACCTTAGAGTTTGAAGGTGGAAGATATGGTAATAAACAAGACAGAGATTACTGACAAAACAATGTGTTTGAGTTACTTAGAATGAAAAGTTAAGTACATTGCATGTTGTAGAGGAGAAAGGGGGGGGGAGGGGAGGGGGAAGAAAGGTCAGAAAATAAAAAAAATACACAGGTCAGAAAATTAAAGATACTGAGAACAAAAATGGAGTGAAGAAGGAACAGTTACTGAGAAGCAATGCTGAGACAGAAGAAATAATGTAGGTTAAGACCAGATATGTGAGGAGAACCAAGGACATATTGTAATGACAGTTCACCCATGCATAGTTCTGAGAAACTTGTGTCTGGGGGAAGAATCCAATTGGCATGTATGGTGAAACAAGAAATGAGATCATGGCTGTCATGGTGTAGAGAATGCTAAGCAACAGGATATTATGCATTGCCAATGTACACCTGCTGCTTATTACCATTCATTGTAACTGATAACTTGTTGGTAGCCATGCCAATGTAAAAGGCCAGATAGTGTTTGCATAATAGCTGGTACATAACATGTGTCATTTCACCGGTGTCTATTTCTTTAATAGTATATTTTTGCCAGTTATAGGGCTGGTAAAGCTGGTGGTAGGAGGTTGCGTATGGCAAGTCTTACAGTGGATGTGGTCACAGGGGCAGGGAAATGGGTGCAGAATGAGCTTAGGTCTGACAAGGATACTAAGAATATGCAGAGGGAGACAAAGAGCTATGCTAGGTATAGTAGGCAAAATGTTAGACGAATGGACTTCATCTCAGAGCAAGATTACAGGAAGTCATAGCCCTCTCAAAGTAGCTGATGAATACATTCAAGACCAAAATAATAATACTGAGTGACCAGAAGTGTACGCCCAAGATGTTTTTTTGGAGGGATCAGCAGTAGCAGGATTGGATGTGATAGTCCAGGAAATCTGCTTTTGAACTAGGCTGGTGGCAGTGACAGCTAGGATGAAAATGGTGGTGTATTGCTGTTAAGAGTGTACATCTGAACAAATGTGTTTCCTTTGAAAGATGAGATCAACATAAAGAAAAGTGGAATGGGATTCAGAACAGGACTATTTGAAATTTAATTGGGAGATTGTACTTGGAGATTCCATGAATTTTAACAGGTCAGCCTCCTCATAAGTCCATATGACAGAGATGTCAGCATTGTATCTAAACCAAACCATGGATTGAAGGCTTATGAATCACAGAAAGCCCCCTCCAAGTGACCCATGAAAAGATTGACATAGCAAGGAGATATCCCAGGGTTCACGGCCATGCCTCTGATCTGTTTGTAGGTCTGCCCCTCAAAGGTGAAGTAGTTGTTGGTACATATAAAGCTGATTAAGTTGAGCATGAATCAGGTCTGGAATCTGGTGGGCACTGATTAAAGAAATGTTCTGCAGCAGACAGATCATGTAATGTGAGATGTGGGTATAGAGGGAGGTGGCATTAATAGCGGCAAGCAAGTTATGTGGTGGGAATGGGAGGGGCACGGATTTCATGTGATCCAGGAAATGGTTGGCATCCTTAACATAGGAGGGAAGTCTTGTACTATGGGTTGCAAGTGCTGATCAACTAAGGTGGATATATGTTTAGCGAATGCTTTGAAGCCTGCAAGTATAGGATAGCGAGGATTATTGGGTTTCTGTGTATTGAGGTGTTAGTCCTTGTGGGGGGGGGGGGGGGGAGGGGGGGGGGGCTGAGGATTTAAGGAGGGACTGCAGGTCAGCTTGAATCACAGGGATGGGATCTTGATGGCAGATGCTGTATGTAGAGGTGTCAGACAGCTGGCATTTACCTTCACTAACATACTCCTTTCGGCCAGGTATCGCAGTGGTAGATCCTTTGTCTGCTGGAAGGATAACAATGGAGTCATTAGCTTTTAGGGAGCACAGAGTCCAGAGGACAGATAAGGGTCATGTTGTATCGACATGAGGAAGAGTTGTGAAGCAATGGTGCATGTGAGGAATTCTTGGAAGGCTTGAAGAGATGATTTCAAGATAGTGGAGGTGGATCAAGTTGGGGTGCAGTTGGAACTGTTCAAAGGCAGGGTTCAATGTCAGGTTTGCTGTTGGAAATATTTTGGGATTGGGCTGTGAAGTGATATTTCCAGTTGACATTATGTGTGAAGGAAAACAGATCCTTCACAAAAGCAAAACAAGTTTAGGACTGAAAGTGAGACCCTTAGATAATTCAGGAGGGATGAGTGCCTTAAGTAAGAGGATGAGAACTCATGATCACAGGAACCAGTACAATCTTGCAGTGTTCACTACCTATCACTGAAGGCATTCTCCCCTCATGAATTATCTATATTATCTAAGGGTCTAATTTTCAGCCCTAAACCTATTTTTCATCACACTGCTCTGGTGGAGGACATACTTTCCTTCACACACAATGTCAACAGGAAATATCACTTTGCAACCCAATCCCAAACGATTTCTAACAGCAAACCTGACACTGGACTCTGCTCTGAGCCATTCTGACCACGATCTCAACTTGATACACCACCACTACCACAAAATCATTTCTTATAAGCCTTCCAAGAATTTCTAACATCCAGCATTGCTCAGATTGACCTAAAATCCCTCCTTGAAACCCCTGGGCCTCACAAGGACTAACACCTCAATCCATGGAACTTCTTACCTCACCCAAACCATGTATCTTCTTCCAAAGATCAACAAACCCAATCAACCTGGCCATCCCATAGTTGCTGGCTTCAAAGCACCCACCGAACATAAAACTGTCTTAGTTGATTTGCACCTGTAACCTATAGTACAAAGACTTCCCTCCTATAATAAAGGCACCAACCATTTCGTAGATCGTCTGCAATCTGTGCCCCTTCTGCTTCCAGCACACACTTCATTTATCACCATTAATGTCACCACCCTCTATACCAACATCTCACATATGTAAGTGGTTTGCCTGCTGCTGAACATTTCCTCGATCAGTGCTTAGTCTATGATGTCCTTGGTGCTCACCTTAATCAACTTTATACTAACCAGCAGCTGCTTTACCTTTGAGGGGTGGGCACACAAACAGGTCAGGGGCATGGCCATGGGAACCAGATTGCCTCTTCCTTATGCCAGCCTTCTCATGGATCAGTTGAAGAGTGATTTTCTGGAATCCATAAATCTTCAGCCTCTGGTTTGGTTTAGATATGATGACATCTTTGCCATACGGAAGTATCGAGAGACTGACCTGTTAAAATTCTTGGAATCTCTGAATACATTCTGCCAATTAAATTTCACATGATCCTATTTCAACTCCCATGCCAGTTTCCTTGATGTTAACCTCATCATCACCAAGGGTCATCTACACACTTCTGTTCAACACGTTAAACCTACTAACAAACAACAATACTTACATTCTCACAGTTACCCTCCTTTCCACGTCAAACATCCCTCCCAAAAAGCATTGGCATTCGAAGCAAACATATTTATTCAGATACAGATTCTTTACCCCAACACACCGTCATTCTCACCACAGCCTTCACTGGACATAATTACACCACCAGTTTAGTTCAAAAGTAGATTTCCTCGAACATCACACCCAATCCTGATACTGCTGATCCCTTAAAAAAACAACTGAGGAGCTCACCTCCCATCGCTCGGTATTATCCTGGTCTTGAATGTATTAATCAGCTACTTTGACAAGGTCATGGCTTCCTAAAATCATGCCCTGAAATGAGATCCATTAAGTCTGAGATATTGTCCACCACGCCTAGAACAGCTTTTTGTTGCTCTCCCAATCTCTGCAGTGTCCTTATCAGTCCCACCACATAACTTGCTTGTCACTATTAATGCCACCTCCCTCTATACCCACATCTCACATTACATGATCTGTCTGCTGCTGAACATTTCTTTAATCTTTTATATTGGCAGGACTACCAAAAAGTTATAGGTTGTATACTGATAACACACAGTATTCTCTTGCGGAGGATGGTCTACAACATGACAGTCATAGCCTCATGTCATCTGGTTTCTTCCACCAGACACCAGTGACCCAGAACTCCGCAGGTGGGAACTGTCATTACAAGATGTCCTTGGTTCTCATCACCCACCTGGTCTTAATCCATGTTAATTTCTTGTGTCTCAGCATTTCTTCTCAGCAATGATTCCTTTCCTCACTCTCTTTTTGTTTTTGATATCTTTTACTTTCTGAGATGTCTGTTCTTCTCAGCCCCAACCTCTACCACATACAACGCATTTAGCTTTCTGCTCTTATTAATTCATGCACATCATTTTGTCAGTAATCACTGTTTTTCATTTTACCCTTTCTTACAACTTTAGGCTCTCAGGTTTTAAAATCTCTTCTGGTGCAGTCCCTAATAATCAGTCTTTCCTGCCGGCTGCGGTGGTCTCGCAGTTAAGGCGCTCAGTCCGGAACCGCACGACTGCTACGGTTGCAGGTTCGAATCCTGCCTCGGGCATGGATGTGTGTGATGTCCTTAGGTTAGTTAGGTTTAAGTAGTTCTAAGTTCTAGGGGACTGATGACCACAGATGTTAAGTCCCATAGTGCTCAGAGCCATTTGAACCATTTGAATCAGTCTTTCCTTCACATCATGTCCAGTAAGTTTGCTAACCTGTGGCTCTCAACGAGTTTTCTGAACTCTACCTATTTCCTGCCCCTCTTCCTTCCCCTTCAACCCTTCTGTCAGAAATAGGAGCCACTGGCTACAAAAGCTTGTATATTTCAATACCTTTATATGTGTTTTCTCCTGCTGCCATTTGGTGAGTATACTTTTTATGCATCCATTTACATTAGATGTGATACATAGAAAGATTAAAGAAGTCTTCTGACAAAAAGTAACTCTACGAATATCAGGAGATCAGATGGTGAGACAGTGGAAAACTGAAAGGTGGAAGGAATATGTAGAAGATCTATGCAAGGGAAAGAAACTTGAAAGCAGTGTTAATGGATAGGGAAAAGGAAGTACATGAAAACATGATGGAATATATGATACTGCGAGAAGAATTTGACAGAGCATGGGAAGACGTAAGTTGCAACCAGAGACCAACAGAAATATTCTCTCTAAATTATTAAGATCTTTGTGAGAAGCAAAAATGACATAACTATTCCATTTGGTATGAAATATATGTACAGGCTATATACCCTTAGACTTAAAGAAGAGTGTAATAATCCCAAAAATTATTTACACACAAACAGAAAGACTAGCAGAGCTCAACCTCACGGAAGATTAGTTACAATGTAACAATGACCCATGACTTCTTTAAAATATAGATTGGAAAAAAATCGAACTTTCATTTATATCATTTGTAGATTTATAGGAAGCATTTCATAATATTGTCTGGAGGACACTCCCTGAAATTATCAAGGTAGGATAAAATTCAACTTGTGTAGTCACCAGATTGCAGCAATAAGAGTCAAAGGAGGTGAAAGGAAGGCAGAAATTGAGAATGGATTGAGAATAGGGTGTTATTCAATCTGTAGCTTGAGCAACTAGTAAAGGAAACCAGGGAAAAATTTGGAAAAGGAATTGAAGTTCATGAAGAAGAAATTAAAACTGAACATTTGCTGATGATACTGTGATTCTATCACAGATGGCAAAAACTTGGAAAGGCAATTGAAGAGAATGGCTACTATCTTGGAAAGAGATTATAAGCTGAACACAAATAAAACAAGGGTAATGTAGTGTTGTCAAACTGAAACAGGTGATGATGCTGAGGGAATTAAATTTGGAAATGAGATAGTGAAAATATGGAGATGAATTGTGTTATTTTTGGAGCAAAATATCTTATGATGGCAGAAGTAAAGAGGAAATAAATATAGACTGCATTTGTGAGAAATTCATTTCTGAAAAACGAGAAATTTATTAACAAGAAATATAAAGTTAAGTGTGAGGAAGTCTTCTGTGGAGGTATTTGTGATGAGTGTACCCTTGCACAAAAGTGGAACAGGGGTGATAATCAATACGGACATGAAGAGAACAGAAGCTCTAAAAATCTGGCACTACATGAGAAGATTGCTGAAGTTTATATGGGTAAATGGGATAATAATGAAGAGTTACAGAATCGAATCACAAAGAAAAATTTTATAGCCCGATTAAAACAAAGGATCATTTGACATGACACAGAGTGGGGCATCAAGCAATATAGGTTTGGTAATGAAACGAAGAGTGTGAAGAAGGGGGGTCTGTAGAGAGAAACAAAGACCTGACTGCAGCTGCAGTAAGCAGATTCAAGTGGATGTTGGCTGCAATAATTACACAGGGATGAAAAGGTTTGCACTGGATAGACTAGTGAGAAGAGCTGTATCAACCAGAACTGGACTGATGACTACAACACCAAGACGTCTTCAAATTGATGCAGAAAACGGCTAAAGTTATGAAATTCAGTTCTTTTTATCTAACCAGTGATTGGCTTAGGGTATCAGAATCCAGTCTCAAATCATTCAGGCAGAAAAAATGGTGTGTTCCATGACAGCACACAAAACATCTTAATATTGTACATACTTGTGTCTAAGTCAAGTTTCTCAGTGCCATTGGCAGGACAAACATACACAGGTTGCACTGTGATGTAATACACCATTTCTCCTGTTTAGATGACTTGAGAATGGTTCTAGGACACAAAACCAATCATCAATTAAATAAAAAAAACTGAATTTTGCAACTTCGGCTGATTTCTACATCGAACTGGTTAACACAAGTTCATCATTAGAATTAAATTATTTTCCTCCATAATATGTTCAAAACTTCAACATGTCTATCAGCTTTCTCTACTAGCTGACTGGCGGCTTTATTTCTTCAACATTTTCTCATTAATACATGTTCTAGATGCATGAATAAACTATAAAGCACAACATTTTCAAAATGAATTGGAAGTCAGATTTTAAGAAAAGTAACCCATATCCAGGTGGTTCATTGTGACTCAGATATTTCGCGGCTTCCATATGTCACTTAAGACAAACATCAGGATGGTTCTTTTAACAGACCTAGAGCAAATTTTGTCCACCATGCAGAAAAGCTGAGACAGTTCTTCATCTTTAAGATGCCTCTGCTAGTGGGATATTAAACTACTGTATCAGGTATGAATGTTAATCTTTTTTCAGTATCACGATGAACACAAAACCTGGATTTTATACTAGATCCTGTGAAGTCACAGTTCAACATCAGGTCACACCGAAAGTTGAACATTGGACATCTTCTTGAAACAGTTTCTTCAAAACATCTTAGCAGTGTCCAATTCTTGTATGAAAAAAGAACAGATAAAGACCTTAAATGCCTTTATGCAACACAAAAACTTACAAAAATACTTCCACCTGAAATAAAACAAAAATTAGTGAAGTTAAAACCTGTAATAGTGCCATACACATCAATACAACACAAATAGTGAGAAGTCCAAACAATTCAAGTTAGCTATGAATACCTGTGTAAGTTATGAGTGCAACATTTAGGTTGTTTTATCATATCAGTCCTTCCTGTATTCAGTCAGGTTGGCTGCAACCAGATAGGTTGAGCCATATTCACGTTTTGTTCACTTCATCAGTTTCTTAGTCACTGGTGTCCCTCAGCACCTCTCCTCACATATCAGATAACCATCATCTTTCCATAGCTGCATCACCAAATCGAATATGTCCAACATCTTGTGTAACACTAAATCTCCTTCTCCATTTCAGCCACATGTGTGGAACAATTACCCTGTAACCTACATCTTATTCTAAATCACTCTGAATTCAAGAGAAGATTAAAGCCTTAGCTGCTATCATTACTACAGGTTCCCCTCTAGGCAAAACCCAACTGCCTTCTGTCCATCCCACAAGGAACCAGGATGTCTGTCACAGTGTAAATCCCTATATTTTCCTCAAGCCTTTCTATTTATGTTCTTTCCTTCTGTATCATCTGCTGATCTTACTCAATTGTTCCTCTTTCTTCTTCTGACCAATCATCTTCTTCTCCATATTGATTCCTCCTGTACTGGTAGATGTTGCTACTCACATTCAACAAGAATATAATAAGGAAGTTGCTGCCTTTTCTTAAATTTCATATATATTCAGTATTACACATAATGTTAGTATTATAATAATAATTATTATCATTATGACTTATACTTTTCATGTGCTATATAAATTGCAATACTGTCTTGTTAAATGATGTCTGGTAAGATGTGAGAAGGGATCTGAAGGCTCTAATCTTATCAGGAGAAATAAATAGATAAATAAATAAATTCTAACCTCATTTCTATCTAAGAGGAACTAATGACCTGGTTGAACCACTTAAATGTATCACTGCAAGCAGCTTTTGACTTGTTAAAGATACAGTAACTGTAAAATTTCTTCAGCAGACAAATAGTGACCAAACAATAAATAAGAAAAATAGATTGTTCTTTGTTTCTTGAGCTTCTGGTCACTATTCCATGTGAAAGAAGATTATAAAAGTGTTTAATAAGAGAAGAGTTAGGTGATTAAATTAGTTGCCTCGTTGCCTCACCCTGTATAGCAGTAAAGTTAAATTCATAACTAACAGCATGGTGACGGCAAGCACTTAAGTTTTCTGTGAATACAATAAGCAGCTGAATTACTGCTTAGGGAAAAAAATTCTGTGTTTAAATGAATGTTCAGTATTGGTAAGTTAATATTCTATTTGTTTCATTTATTTTTCAGAATAGTAAGTTTAAAATTATTACCCTTTGTAATTCAAGCTGTTGTCTTTCAAGTGAGAACACATGGTTGTCTTCATTGGCTAATGCCCTCTCTGCTTGACTGACACGGAACTGCAACATATTTACTTCTAGTTGTCGTTCCTGGGAACGTTCCTTCAATACCATCAGCTGGCGCTGACCACCCTCTGCAAGATGTGCTGCATCCCTTCGCCTTCCCTGTAACCTTTCTAGTTCTGCTGTATGCTTGGTAACCTCAGTTGTCAGTCCATGAACACTCTTCTGTAAAGTTTTATACAAATTATTAACCAAGGAACAACTGAATGAATAATCAATAGCTGTGATGATATGTGCTAAGGATAATGATAATAATGGGTATTTAAAATTTATCATCATTTATGAAAAATGTAAAATAGTAACATGTAAGGCCTTATATTAATTATACATTTCTTGAAGGTTAGTTTAAACTTTTTCTGTCAAGTAACTGGAACAGGTACTTAATACATATAGCAACTGCTACGCAATTGGTCATGTTGCAAACACTGTCAATGATCATAAAATAAAAGTGAAGTGAGAAATGGGTTATTTTCACTCCTTTTAAGTATGTTATGTGGTGAGCCAGCTTTTACTACCACACCCAAGCTCTAAGTTCAGGGTGTAGGCTCAGATAATTGTAATTGATCAAACACATGATTACATAATAATAAATTTCTTAGCATCAGTTGGTACATTAAGGATTTAGAGGTAATGACTGAAATGTTCACACGCTGTGGTCGTGTGACTGCGGTAAATAGAATGACCACTGATCTCGAAGGGTGCAAGTTACTCAGTGATTAAGGGAATAGTAATATCTCACAGCTGCGGAAAGACAAAGGACACAGATCTGGCTGAACACACCAATTACTTCCCGTCTTGCAGGGTGCATTTAATTTGTGGATGCAACAGAATGGAGCGAATGATCGGCGCGTGTTCAGATTTGCGAAACCGTCGGTGGGGAGTGCACATTGTACTCGAGCCATCTGGTAGGCGACTGACAGATTCCATGATTGGTGTGAACGTTCACATGCTACAGAGGTATAGAGCACACTAGCTTTTGCTTTGTGCCTTCTGCACCTGTGGGCACTGCACCACTATCACAGGTTGGCCTAATGGTAAAATCTGCATTCATGGACAAATACTAGTGTGCTGCCATCCTTGAAACTCTGTGATAAGGCTGCCTTACAGATTCACACTTGGAGAGCAGAGAGCAAAAGCAATAGGTCTGCAGCCCGCAGATGTTTGGGCCTTGCATGCTTCGTGCTGACATCAGCGCAAGTGGGATGGCGGTATGCCAGTTAATGGTGACTGGATGGCATGGAGGGCACTGGTAAACAAACAAAGTCTGGCTAACACGAATTAAAGACATGAATACGTCATTTACATGGATGTGCTGTTCAAAAGGCAATGAGTTCCTGACACATCTGACGCGGAAACACAGTGTGGTCCTCGATGCATGACACCTGCATGACACTGGGGGCATGGAGACTATGGAGAGTCTAGGCTTGTGCAAACACAGATTTGTTGGGACTTGAATGGAATTCCGGAAACTGCAATGGACAAGCCTGGAGATGTGCAGGGTGGTGTCTGGAGCTTGTTGAGAATGCAATGCAGAGACTGATGTGGGAGTCAATGCAGCCTCAATGCCTCATGCAGTCACATTCAGGGACACATGACAGCACATCCAGGAGCTGCAACAGACAAACAGCTAGTGAGATGGGAAGTGAAGTCCTGAGCTCAACTGGAGAAGAGATCACAGCTGATAAGGCGGCCCGATGGAGACAGTGCCTAAATGGCAGGCAGCAGGCGGGTTGCGTGCAAGCTGCATCATGCAGTATGATGTCATTATAATGCAGCACGGGTGTTTGAAACACCCACGGCAGCCATCTTGCATGAACTAGTCCGCTGGCTGCTGTGGTAGGGGCAGTGAGCGCACCTGTGAGGGTTATGGTCCAAGCGTCTGTCTGGGTGGGTGGGGTAGCTTGAGGTGTACATGGCTTCTAGTTGGCAGTTGGCAGAGTCGGCGAGTCACCGGTAGCTATGTGACTGGGCTCTGCCTGACCAGTTGTCAGGTCCTCCACTTGGTAAAAGAAGTGACTGTCAGCTAGAACAGTCAGAACATAAGCTGGCTTGAGTTTGTCATGGCAACTTTAGATGGCTTGCCATAGAATTTGATCTGCAGAGTCTTCTCATAGTGGATGACCACACGGTGCGGTCCTGAGAAGCACAAGCTAAATGGTGGCTATACTGTGCCTATGCACTGTAAATCAGCATGAACAGATACTCTGCCAGAGCTATGCCACATCATCGACTGTGGTCGGGGACCAGCCATCTGACCATGCACGCATTCTACCAGTGGTGGGGATGAGGCATCATGTGACAGTGGTACCTCCTACAAGAATTCACCAGGGATGGTGAGCGATTGACCACAGATGAGTCTGCAGGTGTAACGGCAATCTCATCCTTCAGTGTTACTCGGAGGCTGATGAGTATGATTGGAAGTGCCTTTGTCCAGGTGACATCACGACACCTCAGGAACACTTTCAGTGTTCGATGGAGCCATTCAACCAACCCATTAGACATTGGGCGATAGCCACACAACACACAATCAGGTGACACATGTAAACAGTGCGCTTTTGAACTGGCGGCTGCAATCTGTTGTTATTACATGACTGGGGCAGCTGAAGTGAGCCATCTTGGTGTCAGCCAGAGCTATGCCACATCATCGACTGTGGTCGGGGACCAGCCATCTGACCATGCACGCATTCTACCAGTGGTGGGGATGAGGCATCATGTGACAGTGGTACCTCCTACAAGAATTCACCAGGGATGGTGAGCGATTGACCACAGATGAGTCTGCAGGTGTAACGGCAATCTCATCCTTCAGTGTTACTCGGAGGCTGATGAGTATGATTGGAAGTGCCTCTGTCCAGGTGACATCACGACACCTCAGGAACACTTTCAGTGTTCGATGGAGCCATTCAACCAACCCATTAGACATTGGGCGATAGCCACACAACACACAATCAGGTGACACATGTAAACAGTGCGCTTTTGAACTGGCGGCTGCAATCTGTTGTTATTACATGACTGGGGCAGCTGAAGTGAGCCATCTTGGTGTCAACAAAGGCAGTAGTGATGGTCTTGGCTGTGATATCTGGTATTGGTGTTGCCTCTGGCCAGTGCATGAAATAGTCGGCCATTGTCAGTAGTCATCTCTTGCTTTGGAAAAGAGCATGCTGACACTGACTGCGTGGAAAAGTGCGAAGCAGTGCATCACAGAAAGGAAGGAGCCAATGGGTGTGAAACAGTGCATCACAGAAAGGAAGGAGCCGATGGGAGCATGGGTATGACTTCTGACTTCAGCATGCTGGCATGCAGTGCAGGTGCATGCACATCGCCAGCAGTCTTTCTGGAGTCCCACCCAGACAAAACACGTGGCAATGAGCGTAACTGTGGTCTTTGCACCAGGATGTGAAAGCCCATGGATGCAGTTGAATTCACTGAGGTGGAACTTCTTGGGAGCAATGGGCTATGAGTGTCTGTAGAAAAGTCACACCAAATCTTGCAGGATGAACTGGGAATGGGTAATAGCTCCAGTCATAGACCACTGGAGGTGTCGTGGCGGGAGCTATCCAATTGTTCACCATACTCCTGTTCTTGTGCAATGTTCTCAAAATTCACAGGAGAGCAGACAACACAACTGTGGGACAAGCAGTCGGCGATGATGTTGTCCATCCCGGAAATGAGGTGAATGTCCATGATGAACTGCGACACACTCCAGCTGTTGTTATTGGAGCGGCGAACAACTGATGTTGCTGTTCCAAAATACAAGTGTTATCAGCTTGTGGTCACTGAAAATAATGAAAGAGTGGCTTCTACTGAACAACAGAAGTACTTCACTGCCTGGTACATCTAAGAAACTCGCAGATGTACATGCTCCATGAGGGCTGTGAAACTGATAACTCGTGGGAAAAGAAACTGAGCAGCTGCTAGCTGTTGTCAACACAATGTTAGAGTGCAGCTCCCATAGCAATCTGGCTGGTTTCTACAACTGCAGCTAATGTGCATTGGTTGGGCGAGCAGCATGACTTTGGCGAGACTCCTTTTGGACTTGTCAAAGCTTTGTTCCATTGCGTACGTCCACGTAATGGGGTCTTTCCTTTTGGCTGTGGGGACGTGTTATGCTGCAGTCAGGGGTTCATACCGAGTTATCACTGGATGCCTTTGTGGGTCTGTGGGCATGGCATGTTCAAGATTGTCTTACATTGTCCGGTAGAGGCTTGGACCTGCTAGGTGTGATAAGATGCCGTAGAAATTCAATCTCCATTACCCTGAATACGCTCTTCAGTGGGTTTATAATGATGCCAGCATTGCTGCACAAACCACTGCCAAGTCTCGGCGGCACTCCAAAGGCCGTAGGTCGTGTACCTACCCCTGAACAGCCTAAAGGGGGATGACAATTGCTGTGCTATATATACGTCTTCCAGCATGAATTTTGTACACCTTTGCACAAGCTATCTTACTGAATATAGTCGAGCCTCCAAGGCGTAGTTAAAATCCAGCAGGTGGAGCACCAGGTGACTGCCTAGCACTGTACTCAAATTCAGTGCATGGTAGTCCACACATGGGTGCCATGAATTATCCTTTTTCAGTACTACATATAAGGCGGAGGACCATGGACTGCTTGATGGTTGCCTTCGCTATCACAAGCCTATTGGGTGTGAGGTGACATATGCAGCACAAGGTGGAAGGGCCAGGCATGTTATAATGTGGAAGAGCATTCATGTCCCCTCAGTGCCCCAGATGGGCGAGTAGGCTTGAGGAATTTCTCCAGGATGTCTGTGTACAGTCCGGAGCATGCCATGGGTTTATGCTGAAGAGCCTGCAGTCACTGTCACACTGTCTTTAAGCTCATTGCAGAATTGATCAGTTGGATATTGGCAATGTCAGCAGGTAGCTCATAATGGTCAAGGAAATCTGTACCCAGGATTGGCTTGTTGATGTTGGTCACAGTGAACCCCAGGCAATTGTGTGGCACAGCCCGAGGTCTAAATTCCAGTGATGAGTACTGTATGTTTATGTGGCAAACTGTTTGCTGCCATAAGACACAGAGATTCAGCTTTTCTATGGTCTCTTAACATTATCTGAGACAAAATGGGCAAATCCTAACCAGTGTCGACGAGATAACCCACGCCCCCACCCCACTCCACTACAAACAGACAGTTTGATACTGCACTGCAGCCAGATGCATCTAGGCCTGGTCGCAGCTGGCATTTGGGTGTAAGCGTGGTGAACAACACTCAGTTGCTTCATTGCCAAAACGATCATGGTACCAAAAGTAAACACTCAGAGGATGTTTAGCTGTCGGCAGGGTACCATTAAAACAGCTGTTGCTGCACTGCTGATTGCGCGAGCTGTGTCACCTGTAGTCAGATCTGTTGCAGGTGCAATGCTTGCTGCCCTCTGGGCATGAGTGTGCCAACTGTGTCTAAGGCAGTGGATATGGGAGATGTGTGCCACCCCGGAGGTTGGGGTACAGTGTCATATTCTACTATGGCCATCATAATCAGATGCTGTTACCATCGCATCACGCACGTGATCGGACAAGTTTGTAATAGCATCAACTGCATACCTGTCTGTGCAGCTATTACTGATTGCACCTACGTGTGGAAACTGTGCACACAGATAGTGGACAAGAGCCAGTCCAGAACCATATCAGATTGCACGAGGGCCCACAGTTGGCGCAGGAAATAAGAAGGTCTTCGATTGTCGCATTCCTCTTGGCGCTGCAATTGGTGCACCCATTGTTCATCAGAAGACAAAATCCATCTGATTAACTGCTCCTTCAGACGTTTACACAAGGAATGCATCAGTGGGGCCATGATTGTTCCACACTTTGGCCATGTAGTTTTGATCGAGCTGGGTCACTACATGCCCAAATTTGGTGAGCTTGCAAGTAACATCTTTGCTACATCTTGCAACTTGGCTAAACCACATTAAAGGATTGTGGGGCCAAACGACAGGCAGCCTAACCAACATGTGTCCTGTGCTAGCCATCGTTCCAGTGACAGTGGCGCTGGTGTGGCGCTGTTTCGCGCATGGAAATTTTCGTGAGCCAGCTCCCAACAGTTCTTCTATTGCCTTTTGGAGTTCCTCCGTAGTTGTCATAATGCAATAGCTAAGTTTTCACACACTGAGGGTAATGCAACACACGTGAAGAAACACACATATACAAAAAGAATAAACATTCAATGTTCAAACCACGTGCATGTGGTTACAGGTCACCATAGAAACATTTGTGTGGGAGTCTGCTCGTGGTTCTGCGTCTTTTCTGCCAATGAAGTCTGTCACCAAGTGCTTGCCTATAGATCAAGTTAGGGTCACGTGTCAAGTTGGAAATGGGTTATTTTCACCAGTATCAAGTCCGTTGTGCTGTGAGTCAGGTTTTACTGCCATACCTATGCACTAAGTTCAGCTCATGGGCTCAGGTGATGGTAATTCATCAAATACATGATTACATAATAATACATTTGTTGGCATTGGCTGGTACATGAAAACCTTAGAGGTATAATCTGAAATCTTCACTTGCCGCGGTTGAGTGAATGTGATAAATAGTTTGTTCACTGACCCCAGAGGGTGCAACACACCTCATTGATCAAATGCATAGTATGATATATTGGCTAAGGAGAGCCGAATACACAAATTACCTCTCATCTCACTGGCTGTCGTAAATTTGTGGACACAAGGGGACAGAGTGAACGATCGATGTCTGCTGAAACTCGTGGACAGGTCGGTGAGGACTGCACTTTGTACTCAACCCACAAGGTATCCACTCACAGAATCTGTGATCAGTGTCAACATCCATGTGGCACGAAGGTCTAGCTTGCAGTGGCTTTCACTTTGTCTCTTTTGGATCCATGCGTGCTGCACCATTGCCACAAGTTGGCCCAACGGTAAAATCTGTGCTTGCAAGGAATACTGGTGCACTGCCATCCATGGGATTCTACGGTACAGTTGCCCCCAAATCTATATCTCTGCCTAACTTCAGGCAGGAATCAATGGCATGACAGGAGAAATTACAACTAGCTGGTTAGAAACAGTATGGAGCAGTATTAGCAATCTGTTCTCTAGGACAAGGCACCACAGCAGCAACTTTTTGACACAAAATGCTACATGTCTACCAAGAATGTGACTTATTTCTAAAGTTCCTATGATTTCTTCATTTATTTCACCTATTTGTTTCTGAACATTGAAATCATACTTTGAGGAGATTATTGGAGCTTTTTGTACTCATTTCACATATCAGCTTTTCCTCAATTCTCACAATTAATGTCATTGGCCTTGTTTCCTTAGTACATTCCAATTTGACATCTCTTTTGCATTTTTGTTTTTTCCTGTACAGTACTACAGTCAGCTCTTCATTCAGTTGACATTCTTGTTCTTGTCCTGCCCTTTGATGCTTCCCATTTGTAAGACTTTTTAATCAGCCATAGAATGAATGCCTTCTTTTTCAAGTTAGTTTTGGTGTTTCATTGTGTGGGGCGGCAGGTGGAATAATAGAATAAATGTTTTGTATTTATGCTGTTTGCCGTTCTCAACACTGGCTCTCTAACTACAATATTGGCAACCAGAAAGTGATTGGCAAAACGTGAAGCCTGTAATTAGAATTCCTAGTGCCCACTTCATCTGAGAAATACATTTATAGCTACAGCTTATAGCCCTAAGGAATTAGGAGATCGTCTGGGATTCATAATCAAAACCCATTCTCTCTAAAATGTTCACTATATTCTGAAAGTCACAGACCAAAAAGAATCCACACAATCCAACTACCAGAGCAGTTCAGAGTCTAATGCGCTGATGCCACTATAACTGTTCAAATTAAATGTTTAAGTGAATGCTCGCCATAATTTGATGATAATGCTCATCAAACGCCACGCTAATAATGGTAGAATGTCTGTCCTGCGGCGGCACGTGAAAATACGACATACACAAACTGAAGATAGATCATTAAAGTCACCCCAGAATTAACACTTCACTCGAAAACGATTTCATGGTTACGCGTATCCAGAGTAACTTATTACGGCATCCGAGGCTGTTTATAGCAATGATACCGATGCGACACGACTCCCGGCACAGGTGGTGAGCTAATCAGCGTCTGGAGAAAACTGGGGTCTTCCTTTTCTCGCGCAGCATTCTTATATATAAAGCTGCGGTGCGGACGGCTAAGGGAACGCCTGGTCAAATCTGCTCTCCCGACTAGCCGCTGGGCTAGTAATGCACTACTTTAAGTTATCAAATAAAGCATTTCTTCCTTTGCTGATGGCCAATGAAGCTTTCAATTTAATTGTGCAATCAGCACACAAGTAAGTAATCATAATGAAAGTCTAACGTGGCTAAGTCAAATATTTTGGGCGAGAGAATTAATTTAATTACACTACATGCAGTAGACGAGCTCTGAACTTGCTCTTTGGAGATACACTATAGCTATAGTTTTATAGTTATTCTGTTGAAACTTCTCACATTTTTATGATTATAGCGGATCTCCCTTCTACTGAAATTTATACATCCTAGCTTTATTTATTCGCCTACTTAATCTATCTTGCTTCCTTAATTCCTAAGACAAAAACCAGAAAATCATGAATTTCAACTAAAATTTAAATTTGTGAGATCCAGAATACTGTTTCTACTAAATTATTATGCAAAAGGAATCTAAATATAAATTTTTAAGTTTCTAGCTCTTTCCTGTTGCGCCAATGATTTTTACAGAAAAACATCCAAATTTCGAAAATGGTTAAAGTTACTGAACTGATATCCAACACATATTGATTTTGTATTACTCCTGACATGCTAGAAATGTTTCAGGTTATTTACTTCATTTTAAAGTATTGCGCAATATTTGTGACGTCAGAGCTAGTTACAGCAGACTAGGCTGGCACACAATGGAAAGACTGATTTGAATTATATAAGGCGTGAGTATGCTGCTTCCCTACAATTGTAGATGATTCACAAATTTACTGCTACCATGTCTACAACATTGCAAAAGATATGCACTGGTAATTGAATATTTATGAATCATTTGATCAATGATGTCCACAACACACTTTGTGCCATTATAGAGGTAACAGTTTCTGGGCTCTTCTTCCCTCCTTTGGTCACTGCTATTTTAGGATGTAATGTGCTGAGAATGTGGACATTCTTGTTCTTCTTCCCTTGGTACTCTATCAGGGAGCACTCTTAACTTCATTAGTCTCTTTCACGATGATGGTGAAATGTAAGGTAGAATTGTTCATGCAGGTGAAAAATCTTATTAATTGGCACTACTAACAAAGTTCTCTCTTGTTGAAATTTCTTGGGATGTGTGAGAGATACTAAGAAGTTATTTTTTGTATTCTAGGTGTCCTTCAGCTTTAATATAACTGATGAACGACATTTTTATTTCTATACTAGTGAATCCAGCAATGCTTTGCAATTGCTAAATATGTACAGGAACTGGATGTATGTTCTCTCTCTCCTTCCCTCTCTCTGTCCATCGCCTCCTAGCCCCTCTCAATGTCCATGAACTCTTATACCCTGTCTCACTCCTCCTCCTTTCCCTCTTCCTATCCATCTCTTCCTCCCTCCTCTCTATGTCCATATCCTCTCCCCCTCTGGCCATCTTCTGCCCCCCCCCCCCCCCCCCCCCCCGCCACCCTCACACTTGTTTACAGCTGTTGCAAATGAAATCTTGATTGGGAATTGAAGTTGCTTAAAATGAAATCACTGCTTTTGTGGTTAAATGTGACTGGGGGAAAAACTGCACATTTCAACAGCATTTTCTTCCTCACTGAGATTAGATTAGATTCACTTTCATTCCAATTGATCCGTAGTGAGGAGGTCCTCCAGGATGTGGGACATGTCAGAAAAACAACAATACATGACAAATATTTACAACTCAAACAAATAAGCTAATGTACCATTCCACAGGTCCCAAGTGGAATGATCATCATTTTTTAATGAACACTATATGAAAGAATCATTTTACAAATACTAATGCACTGAATTTAAAATAAAAATAGTTTATTTATTTATTTATTTATTTATTTATAAGGTAATAAACGTGTAATACAACTACTATAAGACTTATTTACAATGAACACATTACTGCAGTGAAATGGCGCAGAAGTTAGATTGTACTTACACACAAACACACACACACACACACACACACACACACACACAGACACACACACACACACACTTATTTACAATGAACACATTACTGCACTGAAATTGTGCAGAAGTTATATTGTACTCATATATATACACACAAACACACAAATTAGTTGGTTCTACTGAGAAATTCATCAATGGAGTTGGCCACTAATAAATCCTTTAGGCTTCTCTTAAACTGAATTTCATTGGTTGTTAAGCTTTTTATGGCTGCTGGCAAGTTATTGAAAATGTGCGTTCCTGAATAATGCACACCTTTTTGAACAGGACTAAGTGACTTTAAATCCTTGTGAAGATTATTCTTATTTCTAGTATTGATTCCATAAATTGAGCTGTTGGTTTGGAAAAGTGATATATTTTTAATGACAAATTTCATTAAAGAATAAATATATTGGGAAGCAGTAGCCAGTATCCCTAGTTACCTAAACAGGCTTCTGCAGGATGTTCTTGAGTTCACACCACATATAAATCTTACTGCACATTTTTGTGCCCAGAAAACATTAGCTTGGCTTGATCAATTGCCCCAAAAAATAATCCCATATGACATTATGGAATGAAAGTAAGCATAGTATGCCAGCTTTTTCATTTTTATATCCCCTGTGTCTGACACAATTCGCATTGCAAATAGAGATTTGTTAAGACGCTTCAGCAGCTCTGTGGTGTGCTTTTCCCAGTTGAATTTATTATCAAGCTGTAATCCCAAGAATTTAACACTGTCCACTTCTTCTATCTGCTTGTCATCATATGTTAGGCATATACTCGTGGGACACCCCTTACAAGTTCTGATCTGTATGTAGTGTGTTTTTTCAAAGTTTAGTGACAGAGAATTGGCTAGGAACCAGTGATTAATGTACAAAAATATTTTATTAGCTGATCTTTCTAAGACTACACTTGATTTGCTATTTATTGCAATGTTTGTATCATCGGCAAACAAAACGAACCTGGCATCTGGTTATGTTACTGATGAAAGGTCATTGATATACACAAGAAAAAGTAAGGGCCCTGAAATGGAACCTTGTGGGACCCCACATGTAATTAGTTCCCAATTGGATGATGCCTGGTAGCTTGATACATGTCTCTTACCAAATAACACCCTTTGTTTCCTGCCAGAGATATAAGATTTGAACCATTTTGCAGCATTTCCTGTTACACTATAATATTCTAATTTACTTAAAAGGATATTGTGATTTACACAGTCAAATGCCTTTGACAGATCACAAAACATACCAGTTGCCTGCAATTTTTTATCTAATGAATTAAGCACATTTTCACTGTAAGTGTAGATAGCCTTCTCAATATCAGAACCCTTTAGAAATCTAAACTGTGACTTTGACAGTATGTTATTTGAGATAAGATGGTTATAAAGCTGATTGTACATTACTTTCTACCATTTTTGAGAACGCTGGCAAAAGTGGAATTGGACGGAAATTTGATGCTATTTCTTTATCTCCCTTCTTAAACAGTGGCTTAACTTCAGCCTATTTTAACCATTCAGGAAATATTCCACTGATAAACAACTGGTTACAGAGATAGCTTAATATGTTACTTGACTAAAAATCACATTCTTTAATTAGCTTTGTTGATATTTCATCACACCCACTAGATGTTTTTGATTTTAAAGATTTTATGATGGACATTATTTCTGCTGGGGTAGTGAGGGTCAAATTCATTATTCCATTATATTATGGAACTTACTAGAAATGTCTGGTCTAAGCATTCCATAGCAGCATCTACAGAACCTGACAACGCCATCTTTTCAGTAACAGTTATGAAATTTTTGTTAAAAAGTTCTGCAACACTATACACATCTGTCACCAATGTATCATTTACTCTTAATGCTATTTGTCCCTCTTCATATCTCGTTCTACCAGTCTCCTCCTTCACTATATCCTATATTGTCTTTATTTTGTTATCTGATATGACTATCTCTACCTTGTAAAATATTTGCTTTGATGTCCGTATTACAGTCTTTAATATTTTGCAGTATTTCTTGTAATGTGCTATAGCATCAACATTGGAACTGTTTTGGACTGACTGATATAGTTTCCCATTTTGTTTTTTTACAAGATATCCCTATCCCTTGAGTAATGCATGGCTTCTTTGTAGACTTTGCACTAACCTTGGTAAGTTTTAGGGGAAAACAGTGTTCAAATAAGCAAAAGTGTTGTATTTTTCATTCAAGACATGAGCACTGTAAACATCAGTCCAGTGAATGTCTCTGAAGAGTGTCCTAAAATAATCAATTTTTGGCTTACTGATTATCTTGAGCTGAGATTTAACAGATTTTATCTCCATTGACTATTGGTTTTGTAATATAATTTTGTTCATTGAACTTTTCTATAAAGATATTATCAATGCTGTTTGTGAGCAATTGGCTACCCTAAAGGGGAACTTCACAGTGGAAATTAAGTTGAATGATAGTATTACTAACTCAAATAAGTTCTTATTGGGAGAGTCTTCAAGGAAATCTACATTGAAATCACCAGCAACCACTATTTCTTTGTTTTTGGTTGTTAAATGGGCCAGTACAGCTTCAAGGTGGTTAACGAACAGATTACCGTGTTTACTCGAATCTAAGCCGCGCCTGAAAAACGAGACTCGAAATCAAGGGAAAAAAAATTTCCCGAATCTAAGCTGCATCTGAAAATTGAGACTCGAAATTCAAGGGAAAAAAATAGTTTTAGGCCGCACCTCCAAATCAAAACAAAGTTGGTCCATTGTAATATGAGACAGAATTTAGGTCGAATGAATGACGATACAGTTACAGTAGTTTGGTTTGAGTCGTAAGCTTAGCAGTTAAGCTTTATCAGGTAGCCATTGCTATACGTCAGGTGCTCCTTCCATATTTATACGGGTACTCTTCCTTTTTCACGTGATTCGTCTGGTTTGAATTGATTGCTTATTTTTCTTTGATCTGATAAGTGCTGTTGTCTTTGTTATAGGTGTTTACGTCACTCTAAGCTGAAAATGCATTACTGTACTGTATCATGCATTGTCTGTCGCATTCTGATAATGTGTGTTTACGACCTGTCGCCGCTCGAGGCATGGCTTGCTTTTGTGCACGCTACCACCGCTTACAATTAAAAAACAAAAGAGAGGAATCGTATCATTAGCGAAACAATGGCAAAAGACTGCTATTTGTTGTTACTTACACTGCGGCTTTCTTCGATAATGATCAATAAGAACCAAATAATAGACTGTGTATGATAGATGTTCTGAACGAGAATTTAGCAAAAATTTTTCTCCATTTGAAAATCTTTGCAGACGCCTCTCTAGTACATTACATTCTGCACAGAAATTAGAGTCATCTTAGATTTAAAATTCTAATCAATTGCTGTGCTTCATTTCTGACTGTACCACTGTTAGGTATAAGAATAATACGAATATAAACAAGACACGATATGTATATTCTTCCACGTTTGCTGTTGTCTCACTCTAGACAGTTTGGATTCCGCAGAAATGTTGGAACACGTGAGGCAATACTGACTCTATGACTTATCTTAGAAAATAGATTAAGGAAAGGCAAACCTACATTTCTAGCATTTGTAGACTTAGAGAAAGCTTTTTACAATGTTGACTGGAATACTCTGTTTTAAATTCTAAAGGTGGCAGGGGTAAAATACAGGGAGCGAAAGGCTATTTACAATTTGTACAGAAACCAGATGGCAGTTATAAGAGTCGAGGGACATGAAAGGGAAGCAGTGGTTGGGAAGGGAGTGAGACAGGGTTGTAGCCTGTCCCCAATGTTATTAAATCTGTATATTGAGCAAGCAGTAAAGGAAACAAAAGAAAATTTCAGAGTAGGTATTAAAGTCCATGGAGAAGAAATAAAAACGTTGAGGTTCGCCGATGACATTGTAATTCTGTCAGAGACAGCAAAGGACTTGGAAGAGCAGTTGAACGGAATGGACAGTTGTCTTGAAAGGAGGATATAAGATGAACATCAACAAAAGCAAAACAAGGATAATGGAATGTAGTAAAAATTAAGTCGGGTGATGCTGAGGGAATTAGATTAGGAAATGAGACACTTAAAGTAGTAAAGGAGTTTTGCTATTTGGGGAGCAAAATAACTGAGGATGGTCAAAGTAGAGAGGATATAAAATGTAGACTGGCAATGGCAAGGAAAGTGTTTCTGAAGAAGAGAAATTTGTTAACATCGAGTATAGATTTAAATGTCAGGAAGTCGTTTCTGAAAGTATTTGTATGGAGTGTAGCCATGTATGGAAGTGAAATATGGACGATAAATAGTTTGGACAAAAAGAGAATAGAAGCTTTTGAAACGTGGTGCTACAGAAGAATGCTGAAGATTAGATGGGTAGACCACATAACTAATGAGGGGGTATTGAATAGAATTGGGGAGAAGAGAAGTTTGTGGCACAACTTGACAAGAAGGAGGGACTGGTTGGTAGGTCAAGTTCTGAGGCATCAAGGGATCACAAATTTAGCATTGGAGGGCACCGTGGAGGGTAAAAATCGTAGAGGGAGACCAAGAGATGAATACACTAAGCAGATTCAGAAGGATGTAGGTTGCAGTAAGTACTGGGAGATGAAGAAGCTTGCACAGGATAGAGTAGCATGGAGAGCTGCATCAAATCAGTCTCAGGACTGAAGGCAACAACAACAACAACATACTGACACAGAGATTTTGGCGCCAGCATTTATCTTTGTCCCTGCAAAGCATGCCTGTGTAGCGCTGCATATATTCGATGGCAGAACTTAGTTGTGGCGGCACCTACCAACATTTTTCAGAACTTCCGCTTACTTTGCACTCGATTCTAAGCCGCAGGCGGTTTTTTGGATTACAAAACCCGGAATAAAAGTGCGGCTTCGATTCGGGTAAATACGGTAAAGTTACCTGCAGGTGCTCGATATACACTTAATATTATGATGTTTAATAAAAAAACCTGCACCACCAACATTGTTGCTTCAAAAAAATATATATTCTATGTACACCTGACTGTATATTACAGTAGCATGTAAATATTTGAAGTAAATCAGTCAAGAACTTTTTGAGATTTTTATTAACGTAACAGCTCCATGTGTGTATGTCCAAATATTTATTAGAGTATTATGTAAAAATTTTAAGTGAATCGGTCAAGAACTTCAGGAGTTTTGCTATGTTTCCTCAAACACAAACACACACCCACCTATTTTTTGACAAGAAGATGATGCACCACCAGGAGTTATGCAAACTAGTCACAAACTGATATTCGCACATGAATCAACAGAAAATGTAAAATTGTAAACTTTGGCAGCCAATGGATGAATGTGTGTCACTGGAGCACAATTTCACTGCACAGATGACAAGGATAGTAAACAGGAGACATGTTAATACCAGGGCATAAAGTCTTTGGGAATTTCATTCCTTGTTGGGCTCAAAGGAGCTGGTTGGAGTAATGGGTGAATTTCTTAACATTTGATTAGGAGTGATGCCACTAATCAACGATGTTGGGAGAAGGGGTGAACCATGTGTGACCACAGTGTCAAGATGTAAGCGGTTGACCTAGAGACATGACAGAACACGAGGACCCAGCAAGCATCAGTGTGGCACTCAGAGCACCGGGTTCTTCATTATTATGACTATCTTGACCTCTGTAATTGAACAAGGCCATTTGCAATGGTGTTGGACACATTCATCCTGGTATCTCACTGACTGAAGTAAAATTGTCTTTAGTGAAGAGTCCTGCTAAACACTAACTAATGTAGTAATTTCTTATGTATCTTGACACAACTGTAAAGCCTATTTCAGTGCATGTGGTCAATGGCAAATGAAGAATCTGAATCTGCTCTGAACTGGCCCCACCGACCAGTGAAGATGGAGAGACCCTGTACAGTGGTGAGATACAGACCTGACTGTCAACCACCGTACGATCCAACAACTGGGAGTAATGGTCTAGAGTTCCATTTCATTTCACAGCAGGACCCCTTTGATTGTCATCCACAGCACCCCTACAACATAGTGATATGTCAATGATAGTCTACTGCCCATTTTGTTGCCCTTCATGGCAAGCCACCCTGAGTTTACATTTCAGCAAGATAATGGCCACCTGCACACGGCAAGATTTTTTATTGCTGGTCTTCATGCTTGCCAAACCCTACCTTGGCCTCAAGTTCAGTGGATCACTCCCCAATTGAGAATGTTTGGAGCACTATAGGAAGGGATGCCAACCAGCTACGGATTTTGATTGTCGAAGGTACCAACTGGACAAAATCTGACACAATATCCCTCAGGAAGGCATCCAACAACTCTATCAATCGATGTCATGCCAAGTAACTACTTGCACTGGGCCAGAAGTGGATGAATGCATTACTTTTCAATTTGTGAAGCTCTTGCTCTTGAAATAAATCATCCAATTTGCCAGATATTGTAATCACTTGTTTCTCTGTAAATGTACATCATCACACCTACTGATTTCCATCCAATTTGACTAACTCATTCATGGTTACATTAAGAATTATGTAGCATATGTCTGTATAAACTTTTATCAGAGTAGTGTATAAAACTTTGAAGTAAATTAGTCACGAACCATTTGAGATTTTTGTTTATTAGAGATATTGTTGTTGTTGTTGTTGTTCTTGTGGTCTTCAGCCCAGAGACTGGTTTGATGCAGCTCTCCATGCTACTCTATCCTGTGCATGCCTCTTCATCTCCAAATAACTTCTACAAACTACATCCTTCAGAATCTGCTTAGTGTGTTCATCTCTTGATCACCCTCTATGATTTTTACCCTCCATGCTGTCCTCCAAAACTAAATTGGTGATCCCTTGATGCCTCAGAATATGTCCTACCAATCGATCACTTCTTCCAATCAAGTTGTGCCACAAATTCCTCTTCTCCCCAATTCTATACAGCACCTTAGTTGCGTGATCTACCCATCTAATCTTCAGCATACTTTTGTAGCACCACATTCTGAAAGCTTCTATTCTCTTCATGTCTAAACTGTTCATCATCCATGTTTCACTTCCATACAAGGCTACACTCCATACAAATACTTTCAGAAATGACTTCCTGACACTTAAATCTATACTCGATGTTAACAAATTTCTCTTCTTCAGAAATGCTTTTCTTGCCATAGCCAGACTACATTTTATATACTCTCTACTTCCACCATCCTCAGTTATTTTGCTCCCCAAATAGCTGATCTCATTTACTACTTTAATGTCTCATTTGCTCATCTAATTCTCTCAGCATCACCTGATTTAATTTGACTACATTCCATTATCATCATTTTGCTTTTGTTGATGTTCATCTTACATCCTCCTTTCAAGACAACTGTCCATTTCGTTCAGCTGCTCTTCCAGGTCCTTTTCTGTCTCTGACAGAATTACAATGTTGTCAGCAAACCTCGAAGTTTTTAATTCTTCTCCATGGATTTTAATTCCTACTCCAAATATTTCTTTCATTTCCTTTACTGGTTGCTCAATGTAGATATTGATATTACAGTATCATGTAAAACTCTGAAGTAAATCAGTCAAGAGCTTTTCAAGGTTTTTGCTAACAATGTTCCCTCTCTCTCTCTCTCTCTCACACACACACACACACACACACAGTCAGCAGTTGGTGCTCCAGTAAAAGTAAATATAAAAGCATGTGTGTATTCACATGCAGTGTTGTGTCAATATTTCATACCATTCAGTGATGAGCTTTCGGAGATTTAAGATTTTGAACAAACAGATTAAACTTTTTTATTTATATAGATATAAAGACAAGGCTCCTTGTCTTTCGTATTTTTTAATTTATTAAACCTGTATGAGCAAATGATGATCATCAGTAATCCTATATTTTATTTTAAGCCTTCATACTAGTATTTTTCAATGTTCTGTTAATTTTACAGTGTCCTAGTACATTCTTCAGTCCATATTTGTCAGGTTTGTTGTGCATAAACTGTGTAAATCTGGAGAAATACACATATAATAAGAGTGGTTTGATACAAATTTCACACAGAATTGACTTAGAAGTTAGACTGACTGACATATATACTCACTTTTTAACTACCGGCCATTGACTCACTGGGGCTGTCTGTGTGAGGCCTGTTTATTAACGTGCATATTGCAGAAATGGCCACTGTTGCTTGAATGCAGTGACTGACGTGGACAGCCACATGGAGTGAATATGGGAGTAAGGAGGAGTCATGGGGGCAGGGAGGGGGAGGAATGGCTGGGGTGGGGAAAGGTGTTGTGCTGGCTGTGAGAACGTAGAAGAATGTGGTGGGGACAGGATAGGGCTGCTAGGTGCTGTAAAGGGACACCATCCCCTAGCATTACCATTCTTTAACAGAAATAGTCAATACCAGGAATATTTTTGGATCTTGTATAGGTGAACACTATCTCAGCCATTTAACTAAATGAATTTCATATGATTTTGTATTCGATGTACTGTATTTCAGGCTAAAATGTATAAAAAGAAAGTACTGTAGTACAAACAAGATGAATTAACTTTCTATGAACAGTAAATAATTACTCTTCTTTTAGGAACATTTGAAATTATGAAATATCTGGCATATTTAAAATTCCTGTTACTAATTGCATAATCTGACAATATTTGGGAAATACGGAAGCGTCCGATCTAACCCGTCGGCTTTGATCCATGACGTCACAAATATAGCGGAAACGACAATTCCAATATGGCGGATATAGAAACGTTGCATACGTATCACAAAGACGAAAACACATAGAAAAACAACACACACAAGGGTTTCACAAGAACAATCTGCTAACATTGATAGCAAACAAAGATAATAATAAACAAGTGGTACTCAAGGCCAGGCAGGGGGGGGCTGCGCCCCCCCCTGACCCCCCCCCCCCCCCCCCGCCAAAAAAAAACTCCCAACCTAACCTCGTATTCAGGGCTACGCTACAGATCAATGTGTAGGTCAATCAAAAGATAAAAAAAAGAAACAAATAAAAAAAAAAAGAAAAAACAATATTGATTCATTAGACATAATGAGTAGCGACAAAACTCCGCGCCGTAATGACGTCACACACCACAACACCCTTACGTCACGGGTCAAAGCCGACACGTGAGATCGGATGTTTCTGTTGACCAATATTTGTTAAATTCATTTCTGGACTCATTTATAAAATAATGATGTAACTTGGTGAAGATTCTTCTTTTGTCAGGAAGTTTGTAAATTTTTTTCATTTTGTAAACTCTTTGGAATATTGTTAGTACCGCAAGAATGAGTTAGTAGCAGTGAGCAGGCCTTTGATGTGATTGGACATGTTTTTATGTCTGGCAATAACTATGTTAATCTCTGTATTAATGTGGAGATTGTAAAAGCAGTGTGACATAGAAAAATGGGATAAAATAAAAAAGTCATAGAAACAGAAATAATGCAGCAGAATTACTTAACAGTTATCGAGTCATCTGGAACCCACAAGTTCAAAAATTTCAGCCTCAAGAATCTACCCCTAGATGTGATGAACTGCAGCCAACAATGAGAAAATGAAGATAAGTACAAAAGTTTATTTGTAAATCTTACTCTTCTCAAGCTTATTAAAAGAAGTTAATTATTATCAAGAGACTGAAAATCTACTGGTGATGTGCCCTGCTCGCTTCAGAAAAGCTGGTGTTGGTAGGAAGAATTCAAATGGTACTAATATTACAATCAGGAGTGTTATAACAAAATAGCATAGTACCAGTGATTGCTGCATTACAGTGTTCATCACACATTATTTTCTTGTCTCATTGCCCAGTTAATCACTTCTTGGTGCTCTGAGTAAATTTTAAATAATGTTTCAAGCACCATCAAAATAGATTTTTGAGTTTATGTACACATATTTTCATTGTCTTCATACTTTTACCATGACAGATCAGTAAATTGTCATAGACTATAAGAAGCCAAACAAATTTTATAAAGTGCCAATAATTCATTATCCATATTCAATAAATGGTTTGATTCAAACTTTGCACAAGCCACCCTAAGTCACCATCCACTGCAGTTACTTCGAGTGCACTTATGATTAATTACATACATTTGATTGCAGTTTACTATAGTACTCTCTGAAGATTGGCCATGGTCTGCCTCACACTTAAAATGTGTATAATACCATTCTTATAAATAATAAAATACACAGTTATTATACTTCAAATAACACAATAAAAGGCAAGAAAAAACACACACAAATACAGTTACAAATAATAAAATACACAGTTATTATATTTTAAATAACAAAATAAAAGGCAGAAGAGTACATATACACATTAAGCAGTGAAGTTATGTCAATTAACAATTGACTAAATATCCTTAAGATGATATAAATGGTAGGCAGTTTTTTTGTGTAGTGTAAGTTTGGCAGTGCATTGGTATCCCTAGGATGTAGAAAAGCTCATCATGAATTTTCTAGAAACTCAAATCTAGTACTGGAAATATTTCATTAATTAACAGATTAATCAGGTATAATTACACTTTTCGGAAACAGAAAAATTTGGGCTCCAAGAAAGTAATCGAGTAACATTGGAGATTTGAAAGGATTACATTTTAAATATTCGAATATTCTGGAAAATAATGATTTTCAATAAAAATTACTTTTTAATTACAGTTTTCTGGGAAGATAAGATGTTCTTTAGAATTAAGAAATTTTGGGATTTCATACAAAATATGTCAACTGTAAAACAAAACTACCAGAAAGAAAAATGTTCCTATCATAGCACAAAAAAGATGAATATGTCCTGGGCAGAGTTAGGAATGTAAAAGAAGGGAAATAGCTTTTCGACTTATCTGGCAGCTTCAAAGACATCTGAATCAAAACATCTTGACATATTCAGGTTTTTTTACTTGTTAGTATTAGTATCCATGTCATGTAATATAATGCATCCACCCACAGAAATTTTATTTCGCTAGAAAAACTTTTTAGCTGTTACTTGTATGGCCTTCAGCCTTATTATATATTGTTATTAAGGCTGGTGAATCTCCTGGATTTTGGGCACAGGACTGAGCCATGTCAACCTCATTTCATCTTTTTTTCTGCCTTCATTTCCTGGCACCCCACTAGGTGGCATGAATTACCCTTAGCTTCCTGTGTGTCACTGCTGGCACAGAGTCTTGGCCAGTGTCTGGACACAAAGCGAGAGGGCAGCACAGACAGTGGTCAGCCTACTGGCTGTGTGGGCCATTGGCTCTATTTGTTGGTTGGATGGTTGATTTGGGTGAGAGGACCAAACAGCGAGGCCACCAGTCCCATCGGGTTAGGAACCATGCCCTTTCAAAGGAACCATCCCGGCAATTGCTTGAAGCGATTTGGGGAAATCATGGAAAATCTAAATCAGGAGGCTGGACGCAGGTTTGAACCATCGTCGTCCCGAGTGTGAGTCTAGTGTGCTAACCACTGCACCACCTTGCTCGGTACTCTATTTGTGCGGAGACTGATTAGTTACGAGTGTATTGTAAGTGGCTGCATCGGAGTATCCACCATGCCCTTCAGTGTACTTCAGCTGAACTGTCTTCCCTTATGTCCATGCTGTGCACTTATAGAAGCTGGCATTTTGGATTGAGCTGGAATTATAGAATAACAACTTCTAGATGAAGCAATGGTTGATATCACTTGGGCTGTGATATGCCCACCTCTATGGCTCTTGTTTTATCAATCTCAAAAAAATTTTCAACCATTGTAATAATTGTTAACCACAACTGCTCTGCTTGAGTCTGACCCATTTACTGGTTAATGCTTATTTCACACATGTAATGGTGGCTGCTTGCCACTATAAGTGATACTTGAAATTTCACCTTACTGTTACATGTTTATGCTCTGTATTTCACATACCCACTAAAAAGCCAATCTGTATGGAACAAACAATTGCCACTTTTAGTCTGTTTGCTCCAGAATCAAAGCTTTCTACAGAGATCTGATATCACCTATGCCACAAGCTGTCTGGTAGTTTAAATCTGGTGGGTTACAAATAAGTGTTATTTTCCTGTAACCCATCAGGCTGTTTGTTGTTAGTGTTTAAAGAAACTGGGTGCCATTAAATTGCTCGTAAGCTCTGTGATAAATCTGGTTTGTTAAGTGTTTGTTTTTAATGTCTTGAGATATTTTCTTGGACTTATTATTTAATCTTTTAATTATTTTAAGGAAATTTTTCAAACTAATGTATGCTGCTCAAATTATGTTTCAGAAAGTTCTGAAATCTGAGTGCCATTGAAGAGAGCCTTACTTTTAAACGCTAGCGATTCAGTACCACCTCCAGGAGGTAAACTCCTATTTCTCGTAGAAATTTCAGTGTGTTGCAAATAACTCTATGGCAGTGTAGCCTAGGTGACTTATAGACTGCTTTTCTATTTAAAGTAACTTCCTGAGATTAATAATACTCAGTTGAGTTGTTTTGGGGGAGACATTTATCACGCTATCATTTTACTATTTTATGTTATTAAACTGTTTTTACTCTGTGCAATTTTGAGTAATGTTACTGTTTGATTATTATATAAATGGATAGATAAAAAAATCTACTCACCAAGTGGTGACAGGGGAACACACACACAGAAGGACTTAACTTTTATAAGCTTTTGGAGCCTGTGAGTTCTTCTTCTGGCGGAAGAGTTGAAGGGGAAATGAAGAGGGGAGAAGAAAAAGGACTGGAGAGGTTTACGGAATGGAGTACAGTTCAGAAAAGTCACCCAGAATGCCGGGAGACTTACAGGACCGAATGAGAAGTAAAGACTTATTGTTGGGTACTGCACTGAATGAGATTTGAAAACATGAGAGGTTAAAGATGGAAGACATAGTAATATGCAAGACAGAGATTAGTGCAAAAACATCATGTATGAGTTAAAGTGCATTGAATGCAACTGAGGTGGGAGGGGGGTAAGCAAAAAAATAGACAAGTCAGAAAATGAAAGATGTAGGTATCTAAAATGGAGTGAAGAAAGGCGCAGTCACGGAAGGAATTAACACCAATTAAGGCAGGGTTACATCTCATCCTGGATTTTCCATTGTTTGAAAATGTAAGTAGTGTTGTTTTTTAGTAGGTTTGATGTGGACAGAAGTGTGCAGTTGGCCTTCATTGATAATGAGATCAACATCAAGGAAAGTGGTATTGGGTTTGGAATAGGACCATTCGAAAATTAATTGGGAGAAGGTATTTAGAGATTCCAGGAATTTTAACAGGTCAGCCTCCCCATGAGCCCATACAGCAAAGATGTCATCAATGTATCTAAACCAAACCAGGGGCTGAGAAGGCTTATGGATCCCACAACTCCAGGGCCCCCCTGAAAAGGCTGGCGTAAGTAGGAGCCAACCTGGTTCCCATGGCCGTACCCCTGATCTGTTTGTATGTCTGCCCCTCAAAGGTAAATAATTGTTGCTGAGTATAAAGTTGGTTAAGATGAGCAAGAAGGATGTTGCAAGCTTGGAATCAGGTGACCATTGACAGACCATGTACATGGGGGATGTTGGTATAGAAAGAGATGATGTCAATGGTGACAAGCAAGATGTGTGATTGGAGTGGGACATGTATGGATTTCAGACAATCTATGAAATGGTTAGTATCTTTAATATAGGAGGGAAGTCTTTGTACTATGGGTTGCAGGTGTTGTTCAACTAAGGCATATATACATTTGGTAGGTGCTTTGAAGCCAGCAACTATAGGATGGCCAGGAAGGTTAGAGTTTTGGATCTTAGGAAGAAGGTAAAAGGTGGGTGTGCGTGGTTTGGGTGGGGTAAGAAGTTCTGTGGATTGAGGTGTAAGTCTTTGTTGAGAGGCCTGAGATTTTTAAGAGGAACTGCAGGTCAGTTTTAAACACAAGGATGAGATCTTGATGGTAGATGCTGTAAGTAGAGGTGTCATACAGCTGGCGTAGAGTTTCACTAACATTTTGTCTAGTGGGAGGATAATGATGAAGTCATCAGCTTTTTAGGGAACTTAGAGCCTGGAGTTCAGTACAGGAAATGTTAGGGTCATGTTGCAGGGATGTGATAAGAGATTGTGAAGTAATGCTGGATGTTAAGGATTCTTGGAAGACTTGTACACGGTGATCCTGAAGTAGTGGTGGTGGATAAAGTTTGCGATCATGCTCAGAACTATGCAGGTTTAGGACTGAAAGTGAGACCCTCGGTTAATACAGAAAATTTGGGGGGAGGAGGGGGAAGGGGGGGGGGGGGGCAGTGCTTTAGATGAAAGTTTGAGAACACTGTACTGTCGTGACTGGTTCTTATGATTATGAGTTATTACTGGCATTGCAGGTCTGGGAGACAACGGTGAAAGCTGTGGGATGTTAAGAAGGTTGGCCAAGCTAGGCTTGTGGGAGAGGAGTGGTGGTTGATGGAGTGGCTGTTTGGTGAGCTGCTGAGGGACAGGAGGGGAAACACCACTGTTGAGGTAGTTTAGGAGAAGGTGGGATAGCTTTTTGAGGTCAAGTCTGGCATGGTGTTGCACCTCTGAAGTTGGCTTGGTTGATGATACCATGAGGGGCAGCTAACTCCAGGATTTTGTAGAAGGAGAGAAATCTGGTGGAATGGAAACTGGCAGATGAGGCATGTAGGTCACAGATTAGTTGGGTAAGTGCAAGAGACTGCTGTACTTGAAACTGTAAAAGAGGCTGGTGTAGAGTAGGATTACATCCAGAAACATGGACTTTCAATGTTAGGACTTTGGGAGTAATTCCAAGGGACTAGCAGGTTTCAAGAAACAGAATGTGGAACTTTAATTTTGATAGCGCAAAAGCGTGTATTCAAAAAGAACTGATGTATATGTGATGGGATTTATCATGGCAAGAGAGGATGTTTTGGAGTGTTAGAAATGGTGGGAGTGGCAAAAACGAGAGGCAGAGGGTGGATAAAGATAGAAAAACAGCAGAAAAACTGGGAAAAAATTCGGAAAAATCAGAAAAATTTGCACAAAAATCATGAGAACAGACAATGCTTGACAAGAGGCAACAAGTGGGTAAGAACTTCTTGCCACTAGAGTGGTCTATATGGGCCGATAAAATGATTGGAAAAAAAAAAGGCCAGACGGAAAGAGAAATTCACAGGAAATAATGTAAACTACTTTGCTTGGCAAATAAAGTAATGTACAAGATGGCAGTAAAAGTCGATCAGAGGGGTTTGGTAAAAAACAAACACAAAAAAAGTGAAAGAACTGCATATAAACAGGGTAAGTGGAGGGTAGGAACGAAAATAGCAATCAAATTTGAAAATAAATTGGTTGGAGATGATCGGGAGAATGCCTTGCAGTGCAGTGAACTGTTGGCAACTTTGTAAATAATGATGGAATTATTATATGCAAATTTACAAATAACAATGGGCCTGTATACATACATGAAAACCGGTATTAGAAAAGATGTAGGGGCAAAGTGTTGATTAATCTGGGTGGTACAGGTAAATAAAAGATTGGAATACAAAAGGTAGAAAACAGATGATAGTTTCAACAAGACAGATGATAACAAAGGCTGACAACAGGATTATATAAGCAAGAATGATGGCCACAAGGGCTAATATAACAACGAAAACCTCTCCAGTCATTTTCCTTCACCCCTCTTCCTCCCCCTTCAAATCTTCTGCCAGAAGGAGTAGCCACTGGCTCCGAACGGTTGTAAATTTAAATTGTTCCCCTGCTGCCACTTGGTGAACAGATTTTGTATCTATCAATTTATATTATACTACAATAATTGATCTTTTTGTTGTTATATTCGATTATTATGGGAGATTTGAAGGTTTTGTGCCATTACGTTATAAAGAAGTGGGTGGATTACATTATTTTAACTTTTATCTTTTAACTCATGTTTCACCTGAGTAGTGTTTGTTAACAGTTTTTAGTTTTACAAGACGCAGGTTCACTTCTTGGGGTGGTGCTTGGACGATGGACCTGTTGCTGATATGCACCGGCATGGTGTTTCTTGGGAGTGTTTGTGGCCACCTGACATTACCTTAGTCAAGCTGTTTGCACTAGCAAAGTGTTTATTTAGTTTGTTTAGCCTACAAGCTTATTTACAAGATTTTATATTAATATTTCCTACCAAACATTTTACATTTCTCCTGAAATGAGTAATATTATCTGATTTATGATTAACTTTCAGATTTTTCTAAATCAGATTATTTCTGCCTGTTCTTATTGCATTAATATTTCGAAACTTTGAGCTTAATTTCTCTTGCTGTCAACATTTGAGATGTTTTTCTAATTACTTTGCCATCACTTCTGTATTGCATTCTTTCCATGCTTGATTGTAACTGTTGGCACTTAACTTAACTTTCATGGTTGGTCTGCTCTGAAAATTGAATGCTTGAACTTGTGATATCTGATAATTAGTAATCGCAGCTGCAGATGTTTCTTTCAAAGGCTCGTCTGATTAACACTGAAATTAATTTAATTTTTTTTAAATCCTCTGAAGAGCTGTAAGTGGCAATCTGTCTTTAAAGTTTTGGGGAAGTAATTCTTTTAATTATTCCAATGCCAAATTGCTTTAATTAAGAAATGTCTTACCTGTAACTCTTCAAGCTTTCCCGGCGAGATCTTGACATGTGGAATAATCGGGTCTACTGCCGGATGTTTGTGTCGCTCTGGCACAATATTTCTGCCACGTAACTCGTTGCCTTCTTCAGGTGCTACCTGAGACCGCCTTATTGGAGGATCTTGTCCAGTATTTATGCCCAGAGGCACCCAGCGCCATCTGGGCATAAATACTTGTCAAGATCCTCCAATATGGCAGTCTCAGGTAGCACCTGAAGAAGGCAACGAGTTACATGGCAGAAATATTGTGCCAGAGTGACACAAACATCTGGCAGTAGACGCGATTATTCCACATGTCAATGTCTTACCTTATTATCTTGCAATTTTGTATTTTTAATGATTTCTTGCTTCTGGCTTGGGCCTTTGATCAATGGCTTGAACATATTATTTGTAAACAAAGTCTTGTTGCTCATTATCTGGCAGGGTTAATATTATATTCTGTTTGTTAGTGTAACGTGTTCACAAATAAATGTGAACTGTTCAATGAAAAATGATGTGATTGTTGTGGGTCTGTCCTTCCACGTGTCCTTTTCCTTTCCCATATTATGTAAGCAAATTTTAAGGATCTGGGACTTTATCCTACAAATTGCTAACACGCAGCAGCCAAGTAAGCTCACTGAGCTCATCAAAAAGTGTGAAATTGTCAACATGTTTTGATTTAAATGTCTTTGAAGACACCGGATAAGTTAAAAAGCTAGTTCCCTTCTTTTACATTCCTAATTCTGGCCAGAATGTGGTAAAACCCGTTTTTACACTTTTCAGCGGACAGCCCAAAAAGTGTAGAACGCCAAAAAGGTAAAATACAGGAAAGCATAGGAAACATGACAAGCGAAAATGAATAAATTGCTCTTACTGTGTTGTACAAGAATTTGGACAGTTCATACCTAAGTACTGGGTATACATGTTATGTAAGGCATCTGGTCTGTAAATATGCCCTGGAGATTGAAGATGTGATCATTGCTCCAGCGATAACTGACACTTACCAGAAACTAAACACCTAACTGATCCACAGGGTGTCTGCATCATAAGAGGAATTTTGATGCAAGAAGACATTGGCAACAGGAGACAGTTGTAAAACTTGAGATACTTACATAGTATGGTTGACACTAGTAATGTGCCTCATAGTATTCTATGTACATTGTGGAGAAGCTGCCTGCCACCTCAGCTGAAGGCTATTATAGCATCTCAAACCAAAATGGCAATGGACGCAGTGGCTTAATTGGCTGATAATAATGCCCACACCATCAAATGCAGTGATGGTGTCATGCAACAGCTTGTTAACACCCATGGTTACACATACTGATTATGTCGTTTTGACTGCCAAGGTTAACTCGTTGACTAAACAGATTGGTGAGTTACTGACTCATTGGGGATTGGAGCAAAGACAGATTGTTACCACCAGAGGTAGACAAGTCTCTCATCACCTACCTCTTCGTTTTGTGGGATAGGCCAACATTGGTACCACAGAAGATTTGGAGACCAGGCACATAAATGTACTGTGCTTTGAACCAACCAAAATTCCAGGAACAGTTGCTAGTAGGCGCATCAATGGATTGCTGCACTATGTTGCAGAGCCTATTCATAAGTGAACACAATTCATGTTGACATTATCTAGTTGGCACTGTGTCATACCTATGTGTATTTCTGTGCGTGCAGTTATGCACTAACCACTTTCTGCCCCAACACAGCTAATAATTCCACCACAATGACAAATGGTACACTGCAGGTAAAGCTGAATCTTGGGCTGTGGCGTGACCTAGCATGGGACTTCAAATTGAATTTGTGTCAGAACTCGTAATAGGAGTGAATTTTCAAGCATATTACCATCTGTTACCAGACACTGCAAATGCGTGGCTTGTTGGCAACATCACCAGCTTAACAACTTCAGGTATTCGACAAAATGCAGCAACGCGCACAACAAAGGTCATACAGGCCACAAACAGAGAGCACATGGACTTACTGCAGAGATTCTCAGTCCTGACACAACCTCCTGGACCTCTGAATGAGGTACATCATGAAACAGTGAGTCACATTGAAACTACTGATGGCCCCCTGGAATGCTGCAGACTGTGATGTTTGGCCCCAGACCACCTAGTCAAGCAAAAGCAGAATTCAACAGTGTTGAGTTGTCCTTGGTCATGCCCACTTCAGTTAGTGTCCAAGAAGTGTGGTGGATGGCATCCACACAGGGATTACCGAGTCCTCAATGGGAGAACTGTACCAGACCAATAATTTGTAACCTTGCTACAAGACTTTAACCACGAATTAAGTGGTGCGACCTTACTGAGAGTCCTAGACTGTACAAAGGCATAGACTCACTCAAATGGCAGTAAGAGATGCAGACATATCGAAGAATCGAAGACAGCCATAATCACCTTCTTTGGTCTACTTGAGGGTCGTTTCATGATGTTCAGCCTCCAAAACACCGCACAAATTTAGCAAAGGTTCATAGGCTCCGTATTACAAGGTCTCTGCCTTTTGCTTTCTGTATCTAGATGATATTCTGGTTTTCTCAGCTTCACCAGAACAACACCAGCAGCATCTAACTGATACATTTGAATAGTTTGAGCAGTATGGCATAGTTTTGAACATTGTCAAATGTGTTTTCAACCAGACACAAGTTAACTTCCTGACCTATAAGATCTCATCGTCAGGTTCACTACCTTTACCTGCCAACTTGCAAATTACATTACCCAGTACCTTTAAAGAATTATGTTGTTTCCTTGTTGTGCTTAATTTCTATTGCCGACAACTGGCACATGTAGCTGAGTTGCAAGAACCGCTAAAGCTACACTCATTGGCCCAAAGGGCAAAGGTAATTCACCAGTTTTGTGGATGGATAACATGGTGTTAGCCACACAGCAACTGGTGTGGCATTATAACTACTGTGTGATGGTGCGTGGTAACCCTAGCTTCATTCTTCCACGTGTCACAACCGCAATGAAATGGAGCACATATGTCAGAGGCCTTCTGGCTATCTATCAGGCTATTAAATAGTTCCAATCACAACTGAAAACCAGGGAGCTTACTATTTTCACTAATCATAAGCCACTTATGCATACTTTCTGCCAAAGTAAAATCAACTATTTGCCTCAGCAGCACAATCGATGTCTACATAGCCCAGTTCAGCGTGAATGTTAGACACATTTCTGGAATTGAAACATTACAGCCTTTTCTGTGTTAGCAGCATCTCACACACAACTGACTTTGCTCAACTTGCTGAAGCACAACAGACTGTCCAAGAGGTACGCAGTCTACACGAGGATAAATTGTTAGTGTTGGACCTCCAACAGTCTTCCTGTGCTCTCCATTGCCTTGTTTCCCTTTTCACAATATTCTATAATGTTTTAATTTTATTATCAGATGTGCTAATCTCAGACATAATGCACATACTTCTGGACTATTTAATAACATTTCTTAATACAGTGCAGTAATTTTTATAATGTTTCACTATTTCAGGATCATTACTCCTTCTAGCTGTAAGATACATTTCCCTCTTCTGTTTACAAGATATTTTTATGCCTTTAGTAAGCCATGGCTTTTTACATGGTTTCTTACAATTATATTTCACTGTTTTCTTAGGGAAACTGTTTTCAAATATACTCACAAAGGTATCATAGGTTCAATTTTAAATCTGCATTATGTTCCCTGTACACCTCATCCCAGTCTAACTGTTTCAAACCTTCCCTAAAATTTTGAATTGTTAAATCGTTAATTGAATGCACTAATTTGGAGGACTGTTTTGCATTACTGTGTGGAGGTATATAATGTATTGTAACTAGCTGTGCATCATGACCAAACACACCATTTTTAACAGGAAAAGTTTTTATTTGATTAAAATTATCTTGGTCTATGAAAATGTTATCTATCATTGTGCTGATTTTCTGTACCACCTGAGTAGGAAAATCAGTAACTGATGTCAAAGTGAAAGAACCAAGTAATACTTCAAGGTCAAGCTTTCTATCGGACTCTTTCAGAAAATCTACATTGAAATCCTAATTTGCTTCCCTCTGTCTGACAGATAGCAGAACAAAGAATCCAAGTTTTTCCAAAAATAAATGCTAATTTCCCAATGGGGACCTATACATGTCTACAATTATAAAAGTGCCATTATTTAGTTTAAAATCACATGCACATGCTTCTATATGTTCAGGGGTGCCGACTTATAAAAAATATTGGGGGAGGGGCATACTGAGGGTCTTGCCCGGGAAATTTTCTACATTTTAGATGAAAAATAGTGAATTTAAAGTTTTTAAGCATTTTAGAATCATATGATCAATGTTAGAACCCCCAAAACTGGACTCTCGATAACTCGACACTCCAGGAAACTCAACAAGCCTGGCACATTTTTTGGTTGCGAAAAAAGGAACAAACCCAAACATGCACAGTATTTTTGTAAAATGCTAATTTAATGTACAGTAATAATCATGCTTATAGACAGTTACTGAGCAGTGAATATACAGCTCTGAAAAGACTGAAATTATATTTAAGTAAACCCTAAAATATCATTGAAACAACAAAACAGAAAATATTGCTGTCACACTGTAATAGCACTTTGATTAACAAGTGAAATAGCTAATTTAAGCTTATTTTGAATACGGCTCAGGGTTAATTAAATAAAAACAACATCTCAAAGTTAATGCTTTAATACAGTTAATAAAGTTAATACAGTATGCCTAATACCTTCAGTCAAAAAGTATGTAAATAGCGGGATTTAATCGGGTCTTACACCCAAAAATATTTAAGTATTTGAAAATAACTAATACAGTACTATAGTAATACAGTACTAAACTTGTTGTTGTTGTTGTCTTCAGTCCTGAGACTGGTTTGATGCAGCTCTCCGTGCTACTCTATCCTGTGCAAGCTTCATCATCTCCCAGTACTTACTGCAACCTACTTCCTTCTGAATCTGCTTAGTGTATTCATCTCTTGGTCTCCCTCTACGATTTTTACCCTCCACGGTGCCCTCCAATGCTAAATTTGTGATCCCCTCATGCCTCAGAACATGTCCTACCAACCGGTCCCTTCTTCTTGTCGAGTTTTGCCATAAACTTCTCTTCTCCCCATTTCTGTTCAATACCTCCTCATTAGTTACGTGATCTACCCATCTAATCTTAAACATTCTTCTGTAGCACCACATTTCAAAAGCTTCTATTCTCTTCTTGTCCAAACTATTTATCGTCCATATTTCACATCCATACATGGCTACACTCCATTCAAATACTTTCAGAAACGGCTTCCTGACACTTAAATCTATACTCGATGTTAACAAATTTCTCTTCGTCAGAAACACTTTCCTTGCCATTGCCAGTCTACATTTTATATCCTCTCTACTTCGACCATCATCAGTTATTTTGCTCCCCAAATAGCAAAACTCCTTTACTACTTTAAGTGTCTCATTTCCTAATCTAATTCTCTCAGCATCACCCGACTTAATTCAACTACATTCCATTATCCTCGTTTTGCTTTTGTTGATGTTCATCTTATATCCTCCTTTCAAGACACTGTCCATTCCGTTCAACTGCTCTTCCAAGTCCTTTGCTGTCTCTGACAGAATTACAATGTCATCGGCAAACCTCAATGTTTATATTTCTTCTCCATGAACTTTAATACCTACTCCAAAATTTTCTTTTGTTTCCTTTAATGCTTGCTCAATATACAGATTGAATAACATCGGGGATAGGCTACAACCCTGTCTCACTCCCTTCCCAACCACTGCTTCCCTTCCATGTCCCTCGACCCTTATAACTGCCATCTGGTTTCTGTACAAATTGTAAATAGCCTTTCGCTCCCTGTATTTCACCCCTGCCACCTTTAGAATTTGAAAGAGAGTATTCCAGTCAACATTGTAACAAGCTTTCTCTAAGTCCACAAATGCTAGAAATGAAGGTTTGCCTTTTCTTAATCTATTTTCTAAGATAAGTCGTAGGGTCAGTAATGCCTCACGTGTTCCAACATTTCTGCGGAATCCAAACTGATCCTCACCGAGGTCAACTTCTACCAGTTTTTCCATCCGTCTGTAAAGAATTTGCATTAGTATTTTGCAGCTGTGACTTATTAAACTGATAGCTTGGTAATTTTCACACCTGTCAACACCTGCTTTCTTTGGGATTGGAATTATTATATTCTTCTTGAAGTCTGAGGGTATTTCGCCTGTCTCATACATCTTGCTCACCAGATGGTAGAATTTTGTCAGGACTGGCTCTCCCAAGGCCGTCAGTAGTTCTAGCGGAATGTTGTCTACTCCCAGGTCTTTGTTTCGACTTAGGTCTTTCAGTGCTCTGTCAAACTCTTCACGCAGTATTGTATCTCCCATTTCATCTTCATCTACATCCTCTTCTATTTCCATAATATTGTCCTCAAGTACTTCGCCCTTGTATAGACCCTCTATATACTCCTTCCACTTTTCTGCTTTCCCTTCTTTGTTTAGAACTGGGTTTCCATCTGAGCTCTTGATATTCATACAAGTGGCTCTCTTTTCTCCATAGGTCTCTTTAATTTTCCTGTAGGTAGTATCTATCTTACCCCTAGTGAGATAAGCCTCTACATCCTTACATTTGTCCTCTAGCCATCCCTGCTTAGCCATTTTGCACTTCCTGTCGATCTCATTGTTGAGACGTTTGTATTCCTTTTTGTCTGTTTCATTTACTGCATTTTTATATTTTCTCCTTTCATCAATTAAATTCAGTATTTCTTCTGTTACCCAAGGATTTCTACTAGCCCTCGTCTTTTTACCTACTAGATCTTCTGCTGCCTTCACTACCTCATTCCTCAGAGCTACCCATTCTTCTTCTACTGTATTTCTTTCCCCCATTGCTGTCAATTGTTCCCTTATGCTCTCCCTGAAACTCTGTACAACCTCTGGTTTAGTCAGTTTATCCAGGTCCCATCTCCTTAAATTCCCAACTTTTTGCAGTTTCTTCAGTTTTAATCTACAGTTCATAACCAATAGTTTGTGGTCAGAGTCCACATCTGCCCCAGGAAATGTCTTACAATTTAAAACCTGGTTCCTAAATCTCTGTCTTACCATTATATAATCTATCTGATACCTTCTAGTATCTCCAGGATTCTTCCATGTACACAACCTTCTTTTATGATTCTTGAACCAAGTGTTAGCTATGATTAAGTTATGCTCTGTGCAAAATTCTACCAGAGTACTAAACTAGTACTAATATTTCGAAACTGAAAATTTAACTTTATGTATGTACTTAATTCTCTATTTTATAAAGATTTTTAATATTGCTCTAAATGCCATTATTAGGGCTAGAGTGTCTTTAGAAAGGTGCAAATGTTGACCGTCTGACTAGATTACTGAATGCAAAGTTGTTGATGACTGGTTGGATATCCAATTCATGCAAAACATCTTTGTGGGCATGAAGAACAGCCAAGTTGTTCAATCGCTTCTGTCCCATTGTTGATCAGAGATATGGCTTCAGACATCTAAGGGTGCTAAATGACCATTCTACTGTTGCTGTCATGATTGGAACTACTTGGAGAAGCTTAATGCACTTCACTACTTCACATAACATTTCTCCAACTTCAGTCTCTTGTGTAATGTATTTTCTTCCATGACGCATGTTTTTTAAGACCAGTTGTTTTTTTTATTAGCGATATCAGCTAATGTATTCAAGTGTAAGCGCAGTCTCTCAATGTCTATGTCATTTTTGAAAAACTCAGTTAATTTTTCCAAATTTGTTTCTTTCACCTCTATTTACTAAAAGCAAGCACTCTTGTTCAATTGCAATGATGTGTGAGTCCAGTTGAAGCAAACTGCTCAGTAATGCAAGACTGCACCATTTCACAAGCATTAATGTAAATAGCTTTGTAGTGTTCCTTTGGGGTTTTGAAAGTGTGCAGTGAGCTGGCTTCATTGTTTTCATACTTCTTTGGTATACTTCGATTCCGAGGAAGCGAAGGATCATCAACTTGTGAAGGTTTTTCTTTTAAACACAATTACCAAAGGTGTTCAAAACTATCACGCCTTCCATTCAATATACAAATCAAGCCCTCATATATTTTTTCCAGATCAGCAACACTTAGATGAGGGAACTGAATTTTTTCATTGACATCCTCTACTGGTTTCACTGCATAGCAATAAAGATGTAAAAAGAAATAAGTCTTGAATTGCAACAGTGACTCAAGGTAGCCTGCACATTGGTAACCCGCCTCTGTTTTGTCTTCTGCAGAAAATGTTTTAAAAAACTCTAGAAGTTCTTCAAAGTTATTCAATATTCTCAAGATACAAGGAGCTCGCATAGTCCATCAAGTCGGGCAAAGGGGTCGTAGACCAGTTTGGTTGTTGGCACTCTCGCAGTGTATGCTTCTGAAAAGTCCCATCCTTTTGTTGGATTCCTTTACAGTGTATATCAAGCCCTTGGCTAAAGACATAATATCTCTCACAGATGTAAGATGGTGGAGACTGTCTACAACTGCCAAGTCTAAACTGTGAGCAGTGCAATGCACATAACATGCTTTTGGTTGTATATCCAAAACTAACTTTTTTAGTCCTTTGAACTTAACTCTCATATTCGAGGCACCATCATTGCACTGTCCTCTTAAGTTATCCATTGACAAATCAAGACAAGCAAAAAGTCTTTTAAACACTAAACAGAGTTTGTGATTCAGTGTTGGGGGGTCTCGTATAAGCCAAAAAAGTCTTAGTTGATGATTAAGGAATCATGGACTATACGAATACAAAATGACACTTGTTCATGAATCGAAGAATCATTTGTTTCATCAACCATAAAAGAAAAATGTTCAGTCTTCTTGATTGAAGCCTATACCTTTCTCAACAGACTTTCCTAGTAGGTCAATGATCTCGTTTTGAATATCGTGGGACATCCACTTACACCCCAAATGCCCTAAGCAATCTTTAAGCTCAGGTATGTCATTCTTTTGGAGTTCCAACAACTGAAAAATATTTGAGTTTACATCTCCATGCCCTCTAATAGCTACTCCTTGTCAGCATAGAAATTGCACAGTAGTAAAAATTGTCTCAAGAGTTAAATGGCCTTTCTTCATATCACTATCTAACCGTTCATTCACCGTTCATTCAAATGGGAGGCCACAATTCGGTTAGTGATATGATTTAGTTTCAGAATACCTTCTTTATGTATAAATGTATTTTTCCAGTTAGAAAATCCTACGGAAGTGAATGCATCTTCTTTTTTTTTTTTTTTGAAGAAAATTGTAACAGATTTTTAGCATCTGCCTCTTTGCAGGTTTTGCAAAAATCTTTTTCGGTAGATGCTTCATATTCTAGCCATGTATATTTGATCAACCAAGACTTCTGAAATGATCTTCCCTTACTGGATTGTCCAGGTTTTGGCTGTGAACGGTTCTCGCCTGAAGATGATAGAGCGATTGATAACACAATAATTGTTGGAGGTTGACTTGCAGTATCATCAACATCCAAGCAAGCCTTCTTGGTAACAAATTTATCCATTGCAAACTTCATTCACAATACACTAAGAGACTAAAGTAAATGAATAAAATATAGTCCTACAAAATAGACCACTAGACAGTAAAGTTGGAACACTAAACACATCTGCGGCATGCACTGAACAAAACTATCCACATTGAATGACTGCAACTGCAGAGTGGGATTTACATAGCCACGGCATCATAATGTCTCGAAGTGTCAAGGCAATGCAAGGCAGAGGGTTCCAGGCGCTTCTGCTCCAGTCCTTTTGATGTCGTCGCAGCCACTGCGCTGGCCCCGCCGGAGCCAGACATTACCCAAAGGTGCGCGCACCGGGACAAATTCTAAGTGTGCCCACAGCACCGTAACACTATCGTGATTCGCACCACTCTTTTTCAGTTAACATGCTTACTACCATAATAATTATTTGTTTTAACTCATTACTGAATGTATTTTATAAGGTAACTATAGTCAAACAAGGAAAATAAAAAATTCCAACATAATTTTGTGATTTTACAAAGTATAATATAATTAATAATTTTCTTACAATGGAAAACCCAGGATGGAATGTAACAGTGTGGCTTCAGCTCTCTGAGACTGCAGACGTATGTGCAAGTTGCATTTGCGTGAGAGAGAGAGAGAGAGAGAGAGAGAGAGAGAGAGAGAGAGAGAGAGAGTGAGTGTGTGTGTGTGTGTGTGTGTGTGTGTGTGTGTGTGTGTGTGTGTGTGTCTACTGCAGACAAAGGCCTTTATGGCCGAAAGCTACAATTGTGTGAATCTTTTTGTTGTTCCTATTGTTACTCAGCATCTCTACTATATGGTGAGTAGAAACTTTCCTTCTCTAGTATTGTAATAATTTTCTTAAATTATTGGGGTTGTGGGGGAGGAGGTCTCTGCCCCCCCCCCCCCCCCCCCCCAAACGAATTTTTGAAGGGGTTTGGGCCCCGTCAGGCTCAATGGAATCAGCGCCTGTATATATGTTGCTCTACACAAAATTTTTAATTTCCAAATTTTTCACACAGTGACAAATTTTAATATATATGGCGACTCCTCCTCTCTCCATAGAGTCTCTACTTACATGTGCTGAAAGCTTATATCCACCTACATTTACAAACAAACAAGAAGCTCATCTACTTTGTTTTTTAATCACTTGATACTCTGATGCAATAATTTTCTTACAATGGAAAATCCAGGATAGAATGTAACAGTGTGGTTTCAGCTCTCTGAGACTGCAGACGTATGTGCAAGTTGCGTTTACGTGTATGTATGTGTGTGTGTGTGTGTGTGTGTGTGTGTGTCTACTGCTGACAAAGGCCTTTATGGCTGGAAGATATAATTGTGTGAATCTTTTTGTTGTGCCTATCGCGACTCAGCATCTCCACTATATGGTGAGTAGCAACTTTCCTTCTCTGGTATTGTAATAATTTTCTTAAATTATTCCACCCTCAGTTTCTAAATCTTCTAAACAAACAAGAAGCTCATCTACTTTGTTTATTAATCGCCTGATGCTCTGATGCAATATATTAACATTACTTTTCACTGTGCTTTCTTGTGACATACTAACATTATTTGTCACTGTACTGTTATGAGAATCTTGTGATATTTTCACATCTCTAGTACGTGCCTGTCTGAACTTCTCATTAATCTTAATTTCAATCAATGTACTTCTTCCAAGCTTTATATGAGGCAGTCATTTCTACAGGAAAGCATAAGGTTATTGTGGCAGTTGTATCTACATTAGAAGTAATATCAAATTTGTGCCCATTTAGTTCCCAGAAGATATTCCCAGAGAAAAGAGATCTGGAAATCAGTAGAACAAAAAACCAGTCCACAAAAATTTGCAACTTCGACTGGTTTTTCATTCTACTGATTAACAGAAGTTGTTGACGCAAGCTACTCTTACAAAATGCAATGCAAAATGTTTCTTCAAAGGTTTTGGAGATCATATTGCACAGAAAATATCAGTGAAAGTAGATCACCCCATACATCCTGAAAAAACATTAGTAATCATTGCTAGGAATTTCAGTGTACAAAACATAAATACATTTATTAACTGCTTAACTAAAGAGACATGGGAGGAAATACACAGCTGCAGCAAAACAAATGAAAAATTTGATAAATTCCTAAGCAACTTCCGGCATTATTTTGAAGTGAAATTCCTACTCAGAAAAACGAAAACCAGGGAAAAAATGTAAAAAGTTTCATTGAATGAAAGAAGATTTCTCTACAGCATAGCCAAGGAAACCAAAACTACTCCAGAATTTGATGCGTATTTTAAAATATACAAACAGATCCTAAATAAAGTTACCAGAAGGTCAAAAAAGTTAATAAATGACAACTACCAGGAAAAAGCTATAAATAAAATGAAAGCAATGTTGGCCTTTGTTAGGAGAGAAAATGGCAAAACACAGGAAAAACACAGTAACATTAATCTTCTTCAAAATGGAGACAAAATTTCAGACCCACACAGAGTAGCTGATGCATTTAATGTATATTTCACGAAATAGCAAACAAATTGGTGTAAAAACAGCAAGAAACAGCTTCTGGAAACAGAGATGAGCAAAAGGTTAAATGAAAAAACAATATTTTTGTGTCCAACAGATGAAAAGAAAATACTGAATATTATAAAGGAATTAAAATCAAAATTTTCTTGAGTTATAGACAATGTTCTCAATTACACATTTAAAAAATGTGCAACAGTATTGACTAAGCCTCTAAGTCATCTTTGCAGCTCTTCATTGTGCAGTGGTATTTTCCCAGAGAAACTAAAAATGGCCAAGGTGAGATCTCTTTTCAAGAAGGAACATCAGACAAATGAAAAGAACTACAGACCAAAATTTTTGCTATCTGCTTTTTCTGAAATACTGGAATAAAGATTTTTTTTACATATAAAGACTGATTTCATTCATAGAAAAAAAAATTTTGTATCAAATACCAAACACGGGTTCAGGAAAGTCAGATCGACAGAAAGTGCCATTTTTGACTTTGTTAACCAAGTCTTGACTGCAATAGACCAGAAAGAACATGTATCAGCAATATTTCTGGACCTCACGAAAGCTTTTGATGTGATAGATCACAACTTACTACTTAAAAAATTGCAGTATGTAGGAATTAGGAGCCTGGCACATGAGTGGATGACATCATGCTTAACAATCACAGAACAGATAGTTGAAATCATGTATCAGGAAGAAAACATTATGCACTCCCACCAACTGAAAAGAAAAGAAATTAAGTATGGTGTTGCCCAAGGTTCTATCTTGGGCCCAGTGATGTTCTTAATATTTATCAATGACCTAGAATAATCTAGTGATTCCCAAAAATACATAAAATTTGCGGATGACTCAATGTATTGATAATAGGCCACAATGCTGCAGAACTACAATAGGAAGTACAAAATTGCACCACACACACTATAAAATGGTTCACTACAAACAATCTTATGGTTGACACAGAGAAAACTGTTGCAGTGCACCTTCAGACAACACACAATAAACATCCATTAACCCCCCCACCATAAATCTATTTAATAAAAAACTGAAAACTGTAAACTAAACAAAATTTCTGGGATTATGGATTCAGGACAACATGAAGTGGGACACACACACATCAAATACATCAGCCAAAAACTTAGTACAATATGCTATGGCATAGAAATATTTGCAACCTGTCCAACAAAAGAAACACTAAAAAATGTGTATTATGCCCTAGTGGAACCACTGCTGCAATTTTTGTGGGGAATTTGACAATAAGCAAAAGCTGCTTCATAGCACAGAAGAGGATCATAAGGGCAATTGAAAATGCCACACCTGGAAATTCTTGCAAATGCCTTTTTAAAACACTCCAGATACTACCGCTACCATGCCTGTACATTCTTGAGATAATTACATACACAAAAAATTTCAGAAACTAAAAACAACATAGTATGTACAAATCAAGCAGTCCATGCACATGACACAAGGCCAAAATCAGACTTCCACAGCAAACATGCAAGCACAACACTCAGACAAAATGGACCAATGCAAACTGGCAAAAAACTTTACAATAAACTTCCCCACTACATCAAGGAAATAAAAGAAACACAAAAAGTCAAAGTGGCTTTGAAAACATATTTACAGGACAAGTGCTGTTATATTGTAAACGAATATCTGTTAACATAAATTTAAATTATTTCCTTTGGTAAATGAATATCTGTAGACATAAATTTAAATTATTTTTATCTTGTATTATGTGTCTAAAATACTTCTCTTATCTATTGTACGATATATTAGAATGAAAAAAATCAATTATTGACAAAATTATTTAATTGGATAGATAAAAAGCTACGCACCAAGCGGTGGCGGAACACACACATAAAATACCGTTGTAATTGGTAAGCTTTCAGAGCCAGTGGCTAGTTCTTCAGGAAGAAGGGTTGAAGGGGAAGGAAGAAGGGTGAAAGAAAAGGACTGGAAAGATCTAGGAAATGGGGTCGATTTCAGGAAAGTCACCCAGAACCACAGGTCAGAGGAGACTTTCCCAAAACCTACCCCTTTTCCTAGGTTAATTCCTTCTCATCCTGTACAGCAAGTCTCCCCAGACCCACGGTTCTGGGTGACTTTCCCGAAGCCTACCCCCTTTACCTAGATCTCTCCAGTCCTTTTCCTTCACCCTTCTTCTTTCCCATTCAACCCTTCTGCCTGAAGAAGGAGCCACTGGCTCTGGAAGCTTGCCAATTACAACAGTTTTTATGTGTGTGTACTGCAGCTGCTTGGTGAATAATAGGCTGTTTATCTAGACAATTAAATAATTTAGTGCTATAAATTATGTTGTGCTGGTTGTACTTTATATTAATGTATTGTACACTCCTGGAAATGGAAAAAAGAACACATTGACACCGGTGTGTCAGACCCACCATACTTGCTCCGGACACTGCGAGAGGGCTGTACAAGCAATGATCACACGCACGGCACAGCGGACACACCAGGAACCGCGGTGTTGGCCGTCGAATGGCGCTAGCTGCGCAGCATTTTTGCACCGCCGCCGTCAGTGTCAGCCAGTTTGCCGTGGCATACGGAGCTCCATCGCAGTCTTTAACACTGGTAGCATGCCGCGACAGCGTGGACGTGAACCGTATGTGCAGTTGACGGACTTTGAGCGAGGGCGTATAGTGGGCATGCGGGAGGCCGGGTGGACGTACCGCCGAATTGCTCAACACGTGGGGCGTGAGGTCTCCACAGTACATCGATGTTGTCGCCAGTGGTCGGCGAAAGGTGCACGTGCCCGTCGACCTGGGACCGGACGGCAGCGACGCATGGATGCACGCCAAGACCGTAGGATCCTATGCAGTGCCGTAGGGGACCGCACCGCCACTTCCCAGCAAATTAGGGATACTGTTGCTCCTGGGGTATCGGCGAGGACCATTCGCAACCGTCTCCATGAAGCTGGGCTACGGTCCCGCACACCGTTAGGCCGTCTTCCGCTCACGCCCCAACATCGTGCAGCCCGCCTCCAGTGGTGTCGCGACAGGCGTGAATGGAGGGACGAATGGAGACGTGTCGTCTTCAGCGATGAGAGTCGCTTCTGCTTTGGTGCCAATGATGGTCGTATGCGTGTTTGGCGCCGTGCAGGTGAGCGCCACAATCAGGACTGCATATGACCGAGGCACACAGGGCCAACACCCGGCATCATGGTGTGGGGAGCGATCTCCTACACTGGCCGTACACCACTGGTGATCGTCGAGGGGACACTGAATAGTGCACGGTACATCCAAACCGTCATCGAACCCATCATTCCACCATTCCTAGACCGGCAAGGGAACTTGCTGTTCCAACAGGGCAATGCACGTCCGCATGCATCCCGTGCCACCCAACGTGCTCTAGAAGGTGTAAGTCAACTACCCTGGCCAGCAAGATCTCCGGATCTGTCCCCCATTGAGCATGTTTGGGACTGGATGAAGCGTCGTCTCACGCGGTCTGCACGTCCAGCACGAACGCTGGTGCAACTGAGGCGCCAGGTGGAAATGGCATGGCAAGCCGTTCCACAGGACTACATCCAGCATCTCTACGATCGTCTCCATGGGAGAATAGCAGCCTGCATTGCTGCGAAAGGTGGATATACACTGTACTAGTGCCGACATTGTGCATGCTCTGTTGCCTGTGTCTATGTGCCTGTGGTTCTGTCAGTGTGATCATGTGATGTATCTGACCCCAGGAATGTGTCAATAAAGTTTCCCCTTCCTGGGACAATGAATTCACGGTGTTCTTATTTCAATTTCCAGGAGTGTATTTCAATGATTACTGTACTGTATCATGTGCTTATACTATTTAGGTTATTGAATCAATGTTACTGTTTTGTAACATGTATTTGAAATTGTGTACTAATGTATAAAGTAAGCTATAACCCACAAAAAATATTTGATGAATGGATACTTAACAAATAAATAAATAAATGGTACCCTGTACTACTACTACTAGTCATTTCCTTTTCTGTTCAACTCACAAACAGAGCAAGGAAAAAATGATTGTCTATATGCCTCTGTATGAGCCCTCATCTCTCTAATCTTATCTTCATGATCCTTACATGAGATGTACATGCGGCAGTAGAATCACCCTACAGTCAGTCTCAAATACCGCAAATACTGGTTCTCTAAATTTTCTCAATAGTGCTCCTTGAAGTTCCTGAAGCATCTTCATATTACTTGCACATTGTTCAACTGACTGGAAACAAATTTAGCAGTCCACCTCTGAATTACTTTGATGTCTTCCTTTAATCTGATCTGGAGCAGATTCCAAACACTCAAACAGTAGTAAGTAATGGGTTGCACTAGTGTCCTGTATGTGGTCTCCTTTGCAGATGAACCACACATTCCTAAAATTCTCTCAATAAACCGAAGTCAACCATTCACCTTCCCTATTACAGTCTTTACATGCCATTCCTTGTTATACTGCTCTGCAGCACTATGTCCAGGAATTTAATCGACTGACTTTGTCAAGCAGCACACCTCTAATACCGTATTCAAACGTTATGGGTTTGTTTTTCCTACTCATCCAAATTAACGTACATTTTTCTAGATATAGAGCTAGCTAGCATTCATCACACCAACTCCAAATTTGCTCTAAATCATCAGGTATCCTCCTACAGTCACTGAATGATCACACTTTCCCATACACAAAAGCATCATCAACAAACAGCCACAGACTGCTGTTTATCCTGTCCACCCGATTATTTAGTATAACAGCAGTCCTATCACACTTCCCTGTGGCATTCCCGATTATACCCTTGTTTCTGATGAACACTTGCGATCGAGAACAGCATACTGAGTTCTGTTACCTACGAATTCTTCAAGCCACTTACATATGTGGGAATCTATTCCATATGCTTGTACTTTTGTTACCAGCCAGCTGTGTGGCACCACGTGAAATGCTTTATGGAAATCTAGGAATATGGAATCCACCTGTTGCCCTTTATCCATGGTTCGCTGGATCTCATATGAGAAAAGGGCAAGAGGAGTTTTGCATGAACAAAGGTTTGTAAAACATAGATAATTTGTGAACAGAAGATTTTCCCTTGCAGAAAAATTTTTTATATTCAAACTGAGAATATGTTCAAGGATTCTGCCACAAAAAATGATGATGATCATGATGACAAAATACCAGCTTAGTTTTAAATGGCCAAGCACTACTTCTTTTTTCCCTTTCTATTAAATTAAGTTTCAGTTATTAAAATGTCAGATCACAATAATAAATTTCATTTTATTTGTCATAAGCTTTGAAACTGCTTTTTTCACTCCAAGCATAGTTACTGTTATTCTCCCAGAAATGGTTCTCACATTTGGGAGTCTCAGATTGCACTGTTACAAAGAATTCTATGAAAATAACTCAGGTTAAATGAAAAATCATTAATGTTTTTTGTAACCCTCATTGCACCTAAGTTTGTTTCCTTTACAATAACTTGCCAAACCACTGCCGTCACACATTTTACTTTTTCTGGTTAAGCTTTGGAAAAGATCAACAAAATACTGACAAAATTAATTCTATGTTATGTTTGATAAACTAGACATCGTGTATTAATGACTATGTCAATCTCTTTACTTTTGCTGTAGTTATAATGATTGTAGAGCTACCCACTGAACATCTGATTCCACAATTATGGTCATTATGTATCTTTAATAATCTAGTGTGTTTGTGATATACACCATCACTCACTCCTGATAACCAAAAACAACAATGTAAGATGTTAACTACAATGTCAGGTACATAGCATAAACTGAGAAAGACATATATAGTTGTTACATGGCAGAATACAATAACATAAATTCGCAAGCATCACAATATTAATTTAAAACAAAAGACAGAAAAATTATTTATAGTTATCTACACATGCTTACATCAACTCTCTGGACCTCTGCAGTCAGCACAGTCACTTTCTCTGTCTTCTCATCCAAAATCTTGTGCATTTCATTAAGTTTTTCATCCTCAGCGGCTCTGGACTCTTCGTCAGTCTTGCCTTTCATGCGTGCTATTCGGGATTCTAGCCGCTGCACTTCATAGTCCTACAAGAATAATAAAGGATGTAGCAATAAATTACAGTCTGGCCTGTAACGGCAGGTGGTTCCTCAATTTGAATTATACTGACTGTGCCAACAGTCTTCAACATAAATATAATTTGTCAGTTTTGAGTGCAGGCAGAAATAACAAGCATCCACTTTCAAGTGAAGGGCACTTATTAATGGAAGCATAAACAGCTGACTTAGTATTGCATTTTCAAAGTAATATCAAAAGTGATACTTACAAAGTCAGTCTTTGTACACAATTATAAAAACAAAAACAATGAATATGTGCATATCTTACTTTCGTATTATTTGTATTGTAGAGAGAACTGTTCTCTGCAATGAATGTAAAAACATGATTACATGTATGGCTCCTGTTGAAACTGTTTTAACTGCCCCGTTTCATGAAAGCTTCCTTTGTAGGTTTTACTTTGGACTTAAATTTCATTGTGAAAAAATTAATTATCTGTATGTGATTGCATTAACAGGTGTGTAACACTTGAAAACTTAAGTTTTTCTGAAACTAGGTTTGTAGTTGTGGTTTAAAACAAAAGTAAAATTTAGAATCCAATCACAACATTGCAGAATCCTTTCCCTGCATTATTCAATGTATTCTTAAACAAAGGAAACTCCAGGTTGGAATATGAAATTATAAGGAAAAGGTAGTTTCTACTTAAGTAAAGATGATATGCTAAGTTTCAGACAGGCACAACGAAGAGACACTACACAGTAGCTTTCAGCCAAAGTCTTTTTCAGAAAAAGAAACAAATACACATTCATTCACATGAGCAAACACATGTCATGCACACATGGCTGCCATCTCCTGCAGCTCAGACTAGAATGTAATTGTTATTTAGAATGGAAGAAGCAATCTGTATGTGTGTGTGGAGGGAGGGAGGGGGGGGGGGGGGGGGGAGAGTGTGCTGTCTGATAGAGCATGTGGGGACTAGGCAGCTAACAAGAGCAGGATCAGGAAGCTATTGGGCAGGGATACAGGGAGTGAGAAAGGAGAGGAGCAGGGAAGGGGAAATATGGCTGGGTGCACTGACAGATGGTGGTACACAAAAAGGTTGGGAAACGAGAATAGGGAGGAGGTGATAGAACAGGGGGGATGGATACTGTTGGATGGAGGGTGTGGGACAGTAGGTTACCAAAGGTTGAATCCGGTATAATTATGGGTGTGGAGAATGTGTTGTAAGGATAATTTACATCTGCACAGTTAAGATAAGCTGGAGGTGAAGGGGAGGATCCATATGGTTTGGGTAGTGAAGCAGCCATTGAAATCAAGCATGTTATGTTCAGGTGCATGCTGTGCTAAAGGGTGGTCTGATTTGCTCTTGGCCACAATTTGGCAGGGGCCATTCATTCTGGCAGATAGCTGGTTGGTAGTCATACTAATATAAAAGTCTGTGTCTGTGATTGCAACAGAGCTAATTTATGACATGGCACGCTTGTTTAAAGGTGGCCTGTGTTTTGATGGGGTAGCATAAGTATGTGACTGGACTGGAGTAGGAAGCACAGGGTGGAGGAATTGAAAGGGTCCTGCACCTGTGCCTTCCACAGGCATATGATCCCTGTGGCAAGGGGTTGGGATTGGAGTAGTGTAAGGATGGAATAGGATGTTGTGGTGTCAATGGTACACCATTTTAGGAGAGGTGGGATCTTGGATAGGATGTCCTTCATTTCAGGGCATGATGATAGGTAATAAAAGCCCTCATAAATTATGTGGTTCAGTTGTTCCAGTCCGTGTTGGTACTGGGTGACAAATGGGGCACTCCTTTGTAAATAGTTCTTGGGGTTGGTGGGAGGATTGGGGTGTGACATGAAATGGCATGGGAGATCTATTTGCGTACTAGGTCTGTGAATAACACCTGTTTGTGAAGATCTCAGCACATTGAGCAAGGAAGTTCTTGTTACTGTAGATATGCCACACCTGGGTGGCCAGACTGAGTGGGAAGGACTTTTTGGTGTGGAAGCGATGACAGCTGTCAAAATACTGGTACTGTTAGTAGTAGTGGATTTAATGTGGATAAAACCATCAGTGAGGAGGAGGTAATGTCCAGGAAGGTGGTAAGCTAGGTAGAGGAAGACTAGGTGAAGTGGATGGGAGTGCTGTTGGGGTTGTGAAGGAATGAAATAGGGTGTCTTGGTCCCAAATCAAATTAAAAAGATCTAATCACTGAACCTGAACCAGAATAGATGTTTTGTGGTTCTGGAAGCTAGGAAGTCTCCTCTAGAAGGCCCATAAAGCCCATAAGGGTTGGTATATGAGGGTACTATGCAAGTGCACATGGCTGTGCTGTGGATTTGTTTTATACCTTCCATTCCAAGGAGAAGTAGTTGTGTGTTAGGATATAGTTAGTAAAGTGTACAAGGAATGAGGTAGTGGGCTGGAGTCTGAAGTATGTTGGGAAAGATAGTGTTCAATAGGGGTAACACCAAGGGCATGAGGCATGTTGGTGTATAGGCAGGTAGCATCAACAGTGGCAAGTAGGGATCCTGGAGGTAAAGGGGTGGGGTGGTAGAGAGTCAGTGAAGGAAGTGGCTGGTCTCTTTGATTACAGGCAGTTGGTTGGAGGTATTGGTCAATGAGACCAGAAATTCTTTCAGTGGGGGCACAATAACCAGCTACAATGGGGTGTCCAGGATTATAGGGTTTGTGGATTTTGAGGAGCATGTTGAAGGTGGGCATGCAGGGTGTCATTGGATTGAGGAGGGAAATGGATTGAGGGAAGAGGTTGTGGGAAGGGCCTTAGGCTTTAAGCAGATATTGATGGTTATGTTGGACATCTGGGATGGGACCACTCTGGCACATTTAATAGGTGGAGACATCAGTTAATTACCAGAAGCCTTCCGCCAGGTAGTCACTGCAACTTTCATTTATCAACTTATTTCATAGTTGAATTAATGGTGGGAAGGAAAGTGTATTACTTCATCCATGTCTGCAGGTGCAGATACTGAACTGTCTCAAGACCATGGCCATCTGCAAAATGAGGTTATCTTTGACACTCTCCAATAATGACCATATTTTATTGAAACGACAAAAGACAGTTCTTATGCAGCACTTTTTCAGTATGCACCTGATTTTTCCTGATAGCATGCCGGTTATGGCATAAAGGCTGTGGCTACCTCTTCCTCCGTGATTTCTTCCATCTCCACAGGTTGTCCTATAGTGGTGGGGCAATGAGCATGCTTAATCTTTCATTCTGAGTATCCAAATTTCGAAACAGAGTTATGAAGTGTCCTGTTCCTGGGGCAGGCTCCCTGCATCTAAGGTGGTGTGCACCATGTGTACTAGTACATTTAATACCTCATTCCTCTGTGCAGGATGGTGGCAGCTGTTTCTGTGTTAATGCAGGTCAGAGTGTGTTTTCTTCTGATACATGCCATGGCTCAGGTTGTCATTAGATCTTCTCTTGACCATGAAGCCCAGGAATGTTAGCCTTCCTTCTTCTTCAGTTTCCATAGCAAATCTGATGTTGGAATGTATATTCAGATGTACAAGGATTCAAGGAGTTTGTCCCTTCCATGGGACCAGATGATGAACATGTCATTTAAATAATAGAAAAAGCAGATGTGTTTCCATTTGGATGACATCAGGGCCTGTTTCTCAAAGTGCTCAAAGTGCATTTACCCACGTAAGGACTTAGTACCTCCATCAGGTATTTTGACAGCAAATACCTAGGAGCCTGGATGTTACTGTCAATGCGGCATAATGGCACCCCATTTTTGTGGACCCTGGGGTGTCCATAAAGGAGACTGCCACCACAAGGACATGTACTGCCAAGACTTCATGGATCCACTAAGGTCTTCCTTCTATCAATTGACAGAGGACATCTCACAAAATGTTTAAATTTGTATCCACACCCTTACCGTCAAACAAGAGACACATTTGCTAATGTGAGCCACAATAATCAGAAGTTCAGAACACACAAATTAGCATTCGTATTAACCTGAGTCATGTAAAAGATTAAACTACTGAGTATGCATAAATAATGTAATTGCATAGATAAAAAATTTACTCACCAAGCGGCAGCAGAACATGCACATAAAAGAAGGTTACAATCAGGCAAGCTTCCGGAGCCAGTGGCTCCTTCTTCCAGCAGAAAGATTGAAGAGGAAGGAAGAAGGACAAAGGAAAATGACTGGAGAGTTCTAACAAAAGGGGTAGATTTCGGAAAAGTCACACAGAACAATCAGTCAGGGGGGACTTGTCAGAAAGGGTGAGAAGGAAAGAATGATTGTTCAATTGCTTATCCATAAAGTTCAATCAGTTCCAAGCCATAACACACTAATTATGGAATAAAAGTAATATTTGTCTGAAGTTCATTTTAAAATGTAGCTCCAAATATTTTCTAATGTAATATCTTCATTTCAGTAGCTTATATTATCAGACTTCAATATTTAATAGAACATACCAAACCATACAGTATTTCTTCCTGGCGAATAGCTTCCTTTTCTAAATTTTGAGTCTGTTGGTGTATTTGGGCTTTAGAAGACTGCACACACTTTATTTCTGATTCCTGTAGCTCTTTACGTTGTGCAAGGTCATTTATTCTGTATCGTACACGAAACAAAACATCTCGTGCACGAGTATTTTCTCTTTCCATAGCATGTAATGCTCGTTCTTCAGCCTGCAAATGTTCACAGACATTTAACATCTCTGATATATCTGTTTTATGTTAATGAAACTGATAAAAAAACACAAACTATATGTATATTACATATACTGAAAAAATATAGAGAATTAGCTAAGCCCTTTGTCAGAAAAAGCATCTCTGAAACTTCTGATAAGTTATTAAATTTTCTAAGCTTTCTGCACTTAAAATTCTGTAACAAAATACCTGGTGTTTTCTAATTGCCAAAATTCAAATATGCTTCACCAAGAGAGAGGATGGTTGATAGATCTGATGAGCTTTGGTGAAATGTCATAAACTGGGAAGAACTAGAGTTAAATAACTGTAAATTCTTATGAAACATGAACAGAATCTTGGACAGTAACATTAGCAACATTAAGACCCGCACTAGCCAAGTGAAGCTGCCTGTTTTGAAATTCCTTGATTATAACCAGAATATTAAAACTCAAGGGAGGATAGAGCAACATTAACACTGAAGGAAACACCATCAAATAATAATAATAATAATAATAATAAACTTGAAATAACTTATAAAAGTATCACAAGATGAAGACAAAATCTAGAAAAAAATAAATTTTTCAGTATGCCCAACTGTTTACAGAGCTGTCTACAAGAGGTTCTAAAGTGGATGCATAATACCCCATTACATAATTCTGAGAAAGAAACACTTTTTTCTTCAGTGACAAGTTACCCAGGAGTATGATGCTATAAGACATAAGCGAATGAAAAGAAGATAAATAAGCCAACTTTCTGATATTTTTGTTGTCAGAATCTGACATTATCCATAACGCAAAAGTTGCAGAGATTATATGTTTAAGAGAATCTGTAACATGTCACTTCCAGTTCAGGTTGTTATCAGTAGAAACACCTAAGAATATAGAATATTCTGGTTCATTAACTGATTTACCCTCATACCTTATTTGTAATGGTGTTATCGGACTTTGTGCAGACTGAACTGTATCATGTATTGTGTTTTATATAAATTCAGTGAGTTAGTTATTTGCATGTTCCATGGATTAGAACTGCAACCTCTCACAATGATGTGGAGTGAGCCAGTTATAGTACATCTCAGCAGAAAATATAGCAAAATGCTGACCACTGACATGATTTCATATTTTTTATTTAAATACATACATACAGCAAGTTATGCTTAATTACAAAATGTTCAATATGTCTTTTCCCCTGTAGGTGACTTGCTACAACAAATAATTGCATAGCTGTCCAGTATAATGTGTTAATGAAAAAATATTTATTTGCAAAAACTCACAGTGAGAAGAAACTAAAAGAAACAACAGAGAAGTAACAAAAACTAGGAGACTCTATAGTCTTACAGCAAAGATAAAAAACAACACATGACCAGAAAAAAAACTCTTGCACCCTTTTGATATCACTTTGCACCAGACATGAAAAATATCACTGCCACACAACCCCCCCCCCCCCCCCCTTAAGGTGCGGAGCCCCAAGGTTATCTTGATACTTGAATTTTATATGACGTCCAGCTCTGGTGTGCGTCGGGTGTCTCAGGGGCGGTGACAACGTTGTTTGTGGTGATGATTCACCTGTCTCAGACGATGTACTGAGTGGTGTTTCAGTATGCTCTGCATCCATCATGTGTTGATGCACAGGCGTGGTGTCAGAGGTCAGAGAGGGTAAAACCCATGCTGGTTTGACACGTTCAATCGATACCTTTGTCGGAACACCATTGTACATTATGTCCATGGTATGCTTATTTCTACTCAGCACCTGAAATAGGCCCATATATGGTGGTTGTAAAGGCGATTTGACTGAGTCTGTTTGCAACATTACATGAGAGCAATCGTAGAAGTCTTTGTGTACAAACACCTTACGGTTGCCATGGTGAGAAGGTGGCGGGCAACGTATATTTGTGCAGTGACGTTTTAGCTGCTGCACCCAGTGTGTGAGACCCTCTGATCTAGGTAGTGAGGTTGGTACTAAATAATCTGCAGGAATCTGTAGCAGCTCGCCGTAAACCATCTCGGCAACTGATGCACCAATATCGGGTTTGTGAGCTGTCCGCACGCCTAACAACACTAGTGGTAATGCTTCCGTCCATCTCTCTTGATGACACATCAATGCTCCTTTGAGTGTTCTGGGCCATCGTTCGACCATACCATTACTGGCAGGGTGATAGGTAGTCGTGTGGTGGCATTGGAAACCGCACATTTTGGATAGCTCGAGGAACAACGTAGATTCGAACTGATGTCCTTGGTCAGTTGTGACATGAAGGGGGCATCCAAAACTGACAACCCACATACAAAGAAACGCCTTTGCAGTAGTTTCGGCTGAAATATCAACTATTGGAGTTGCTTCTGCCCATCTTGTGCACCTATCTATGGCCGTAAACAAATCTGTAACCCTCAGACAGTGGGAGAGGTCCAACCAGGTCCATGTGAACATGTGCGAAACTAGCAGAGGTACCTTGAAAATCTCCAATATCAGCACGCACATGTCGTCCTACTTTACTTTGTTGACAAGGAATGAGAACGTACCCAATGGTGCGCGTCTCTTTTCATAGAAGGCCACACATAGCGGTCTGTCAGCAGCTTGATTGTAGCGTTGGCTCCTGGGTGCGATATTGTGTGGACACTGTCGAATGCTGTCTTGCGCAATATTAATGAAATGAATGGTCTTGGTCTGCCTTGAGAAAAGTGACACCACAGCTTCAGCTTGGAGTTAGGCACCAGAATTTGCTCGAACTTCAGACCTGTAGACGGGTCGTTTAACAGCTGTCATAGCTCTGCATCCTTGGTCTGTTCCACTGCAAGTTTATCATAGTCTATAATTTCTCAAATCCCACAAATATGTGAAAATTAGTTAGCCACTAAATATTCCGCACCTATTAAATGGTGTATATCTGTCGTGAACTGACTTGTGAACTCAATATAACGGAACTGTCTTGGTGAGCACTTATCACTGGTGTTTTTAAAAGCCAATGTTATGGGTTTGTGGTCTGTAAACACAGTCACTGGTCTAGCCTCTATTTGTGGGCGGAAGTATCAAATTGCTTCATAGATCGCAAACAATTCTCTGTCAAACGCGCTCCACTTCTGTTGTGCAGCCTGTAACTTTTTAGAGAAAAACCGTAGTGGTTGCCATTGCCCTTCTACTCGCCAGTGCAGTGCCACCCCTATTGCTGACTGGCTCATGTCTACAAGAATAGATAGCTGTGCATAGTGAACTGGGTGAGCGAGCAACATTGGTTTGCTGAGGCTTGCTTGAAGATCATTAAATACTTTGTCCACTTAATTATTCGTCGACCTTTGGCGTCGCGTCCCTTGAGTGCATCAGTGAGTGGAGCATGCACCATAGCCATTGCTGACAGATGACGTCTATAAAAATTTATTACTCCCATGTATCGTCGTAGCTGTTGGTAGTTTGTCGGTTTCGGAAGGGCCTGTATCGCCGCGATCTTCTCTGGCAGAGGCAATATACCTTCTGATGACACAGTATGGCCGAGGAAAGTGACTTGGTTCTTGTGCATGACGCATTTATTTTCATTTAAAACGACTCCGTAGTCAGCTAGACGCTTGTGAAGTTGACACAGATGCTGTTCATGTGTTTGACTATCCGGAGAGAAAACCAAGATGTCATCAAGATAAGCAAAGCAAAATGTTAATCCCCTTATCACTTCGTCGATAAAACGCTGCCAAGTCTGTGAGGTGTTCTTAAGGCCAAAAGGCATAAATAAAAACTCGAGTAATCCAAGTGGTGTAATCACTGCTGTCTTCTGAACATCTCTTGGAGCCACCGGTATCTGGTTGAATGCTTTCTTGCAATCAACAACACTAAAAATTTTCGCGCCGGCCAAAGCACATGTGAAGTCCTGTATATTAGGTACTGGGTATCTATCTGGAATGGTTCTTGAGTTGAATGCTTGGTAATCCCCACACAGTCTCCATTATCCAACTTTGTTACGTACTAAGTGTAGGGGTGAAGACCATGGACTGTCCGACTGGCGAATTATTCCCGACTGTAACATTTCCTCGAATATCGCCTTTGTTTCTGTCAATCTCTCTGGTGCGATTCTACGTGCTCGTCGTGAAACTGGTTGTCCTGGTGTGGTACGAATATAGTGAACCGTACTATGTTTAACTTCTTTTGTCTGTCTGTCAGAACATCTCCGATTCTTCTCTTCGTCACGTAGCTCTTCGGCTACAGAGTTGCCAATCGCCTGTAGCTTCTCACAAGTTGTATGCCCTTTAGTGCTTGATATTGCAATGTTGTCTGTCAGATTTAACAAACATTTTCCCTGTAAGTCGACCGCCAACTTGAAATGTACCAGAAAATCAGTGCCCAAAATAGGTTCTGATATACCAACTATCACAAAAGACCAGGTAAACTGTTCGGAAAAACCCACATCAATCTTGCACACTTTACATCCGTATGTGTTAATCACCAAGTTATTCACCGCCTTCAAACGTGGATGTATGTCTTTTTCATTGTGTGGCGCATGGCTGACAGGAATCGAACTAATGTCTGACCCGGTATCCACCAAAAACCTTGTACCCGTAAGTACGTATGATACATACAATCTTTTCGAAGCAGGCGGCATATGTATTGACAATTGCTGTCACTGACATGAAAACACTGCACTGTTTCTGTACATACCTTGGTTGTCTGAGTAGGCGCATGGTGATGTACATCTTGTAGCATCTCTCCCAAAATGTTTATGGTATCAACACACCTTACGCTCGTCCTCTTGTTGACTTCGTGTTTCACGCCCAGCCCGGTCTCTCTTGCACTTAAAGATAACTTGTGGTCGCTGTAGTGTGCGTAGCTGCATTCGCAAATCCTCTATTGCAGTTTTTAAATCTATAATTTCGTTTGAACTATTTGTTGTTTGTCGCGTTGCAACTGCGGCACAGTTTACTGTTATATCGCCAGTTTGGTCTTGCTGGTAATGGCAGTTATCGTATGTGGCATCTGTCGACGTCATTGTGACTGTTGCAGTAGGCTCGTGCATCTCGTAGATTCTGTCTGCAGCGAGCAGCAGTTTGTCAACTGATCTTTCCTCGTATATAGCTAGTGTAGTTCTTACTTGCGTTGGTAGCTGTTGTTGCCATACGTGGAGTAACAGTCTATCAGAGACTGTCGAACTATCTACCAGGCTGGATAAATGACACCAGTATTCTGATGGGGTCCTATCTCCCCGTTTCTCTTGGTACAGTACTTGTTTGACTCTGATGTCAACTGACTTTACACACCGAGAAATTAATTCTTCTTTCAGTCTACAGTATGCTCCTGTAGGTGGGTTCACTATAATGTCAGATATCAAAGCCGAGGTCTGATGGTCAAAATTACTTATCACCAAGGTGAACTTCTCGTGATCACTGACTATTCTTTGTTGTAGAAATATATTTTCCATTACCACGAACCATGTGTGTGGCTAAGAAGGCATGAATGGGGGCGCTCGTAATTGCAACCTTTGAGTTGGTGAAGCACTGAAACCAGCGGGTAGTTCCATTGCTGTTACTTGCTGTGGTTGTGCTGCAGTAGTCCCAGTTTCCGATGATTTTGCCTTGCTGGTGTGTGCCATGGTTGTTGAACCAACGTCATTCCTTTGGTCCGGTATATGCTTGAAGTTCATATCTTTTGAAATATGCAACTGTAAAGTTTCTATCTCATTCTAAAGCCTATGAATTTCTTCCGTTATCGAACTGCATCATTTGCCGTCGTCATTCATTGCTTTTGCTGTTAATGTTTGACATAGCTAATGAAAGGTTTAAAGTTCCTTAATCGGAGGTCACCAATTATGTAGGCAACTTGCCTACAACAAATAATTGCATAGCCGTCCGGTATAATGTGTTAACAAAAAAATATTTATTCGCAAAAACTCACAATGAGAAGAAACTAAAAAAACAAAAGAGAAGTAACAAAAACTAGGAGACTCTATAGTCATACAGCAAAGATAAAAAAACAACACATGACCAGAAAAAAACTCTAACGCCCTTTTGATATCGCTTTGCACCACCCCTTCCCCCTCTCTAAAACACACACACACATGATCATACTATTACACATTCAGAAATTCTTCTATGGACTAGGAGTTGTCAGGCTGGTATAATTTCAGTTTGTGATAGTTCACTTGCAGAGAACTAGTTATTAATTTTTACAAAAACATTAATTACATTTTCTAGTGATGATTGTAATACACTGTCAGTGAAGAGATTAATTATGACTTTTAGATACATGACTGAAGATGATTTGCAGAAAACAAGAACTGCAGCAGACCGAATATTGATCCCTGTAGTGATTATTCCCCATTCTGAAGATGCTGTTTCTTGCATACCCTCCATGGGTTTATTACTGCAGCACTCCATATCCTTTTAGACATGTAGAATGAAAACCAGTTACCAGCAAGATCTCTGAAACCAAAATATTTGACCTTCTGTAGGAGAGTGCTGTCAACTGCAAAATAAAAGACTTTTGACAAGTCACATAACAACAGTTGGCAATATTTTACAATTTAAATTTTGTATGCTCCAATTTTTTAATTGAAAGACAGCATGTTTGATGATGAGATGCTCCTGAAATCCATATTTAGACTAACTATGTACCTTATTTTGAGAGAAGTGTGCTATGGTTCTTGAATACTTAATTTTTTCTACCTTCAAGGAGGAGTTAAGTGGAGGAATTGTTCAGTCATTACGACATTTTTCTTAATACCTTTCTTGTAAAGGGTATTGTCAACATAATATTTCAGTCTGACTGGGAATTTTCCCCTTGATATCTGTATATGAGGCCGAATAACTGTTTTTATGTAAAGAACAGGATTTAGGTAACATCCCTAACAGAGATCTGTACATAAAGGGATCAGCTCTGAAGTGTACAGTCAGTGCTGTGTTTATTGTGGTAGCTATTTATACCTTCTCACTGTACCAGTTATCAGATCATTGCTACAGACTTGTTTCCTCTTTGGCTGCACTTCGGACATTTACTAGTAATGATAGCATTTGGAACTTGTACTATGGATGGCCTTTGTTGTAATATTCCTACACCAAATTCCTTTTAGCGTATAATGACTGTGTTGCCCTACACATATCTCTATTTGTGTCTTATCCACTTCCCTGGAATATCTACCATGCATTTGTAATGTACTGGTATTAGCACAAAAACAAAAGTAAATTTATTAACAACGTGGAAATAATGTCCCAGGTGTGTAATCTTGTGATGACAAAAATTTTGAAATTGTGGTACGTAGAATAGTTTGACACCGGCATACACACATTCTCATACTTAGAGATCTTCATGTTAATATGTTATGCATGAATGTTGGGAATGAAAAGGTTTTATGGGCCTGCATCATCACCTGTGAAACTAATGGTTAAGTTGAAGTTGTTTGTATTGAACCATTAATCAACTCAATAGTTCAACAGATCATGTTAGAACAAATTATGGTCTCAACAGATGACAAAGTGTCATTTCTCAGATCATTTGGGACAAATCCGAGTACCAAAATGAAATACTGAAACCAACCAACATTTAAAATGCAATGTAAGTTATAAAATTAATAGTGTTATGGATATTATGAGGCATACAGCTAGAGAGCAGTCATGGTATGGTAGTGTCAGAAGTAGTACAGAATAAGATAGTGGTGATTATCAAGTAACTATTATCTGTAAGCCGAGTGAAGAGTTCAACCATTTAACTTTTGTGTTATGAGTTAAACTCCTTGGGAAACACCATGTTTAATAATAATGGGGGATACATGCAACAACCTCAAATACACAGATGAAGACATCAAAGCATATCTCTAAGAACATTCCTCAGACTAATATGAATATTGCCATGTACTTTGAAGTTTGTTGTTGTCTATAGAAGACTCACTAAGCAGAGGGACAGAGTATTTGTTCATGTCAATTGTGGCACACGTTGATGTTTAAAACAGTGTCCCATATTCTTCCAGGGCAAAAATTAGAGAAAATACCAGATAAACAAAAGCTCAGAAACAAATACTTGTCGCAATATGGGCCATTCTGCCCTATGATAGTGCTCTGTCAGTTGACATCACAGGATGTATTCACAGAGTTAGCATGTATTCTTACACATGCCTCAATAGTTCTTCTTAAAGAACTACAAACTTTGGCAGACACATCTGGCTGGCCTAGAATTTGATCACATGCATGGGGCATATGTTTCTGTAAAACAGGCATATTGTCAGCGGATATGACATATTCCACTGAAGGCCAGAAACAGAAATATAGGTACAAGGAATGAAACTGTGAAGAAACTTTGATAATGGAAGATATACTATAGCTGAGTGATAAAAGAGGGAAGTGAAATGAATACCTCAATACAAGTCACTAAGAAATGAAATCAGTAGGATATGTAGTGAAGCTTAAGCAAAATGGGTGCAGGAAAAAGTGACAAAATTGAAAAGGAAATAGAATAGATTCAGTATAAAAAAAATTTAAAATTGATTTGGTAAATTAAAAAGAGTCATCAGCATTGCATGTGCAGTAGGAATTCCACTGCCAAATGCAGAGGAGAGAGTGGAAAGAGCAGACTGGGGATCCCTATGATGGAGGAAGAGCAGTCTGCTGATGTGATTAAAAAACAAAAAGGTATCAATTTAGAAGACATGGAGGATCCAGCATTAGACTTTGACAGAGCTTCGGAACAGTTGCGATCAAACAAAGCAGAAGGAACAGATAACATTTTTTTTTGGACTTTCTAAAATCATTTATTTATTTATTTATTTATTTATTTATTTATTGTTCCGTGGGACCACATTTAGGAGAAGTCTCCATGGTCATGGAACGAGTCAATACATGAAATTATAACACGATTGTAGAAACACATAAAATGAAACAAGTCGTTAGTTTAAATAAAGAAAATCAAGAATGTAACACTGGAATTTGCTTAATTTTTTATCTCTTCCAGGAGCTCCTCGACAGAATAGAAGGAGTGAGCCATGAGGAAACTCTTCAGTTTGGACTTAAAAGTGTTTGGGCTACTGCTAAGATTTTTGAGTTCTTGTGGTAGCTTATTGAAAATGGATGCAGCAGAATACTGCACTCCTTTCTGCACAAGAGTCAAGGAAGTGCATTCCACATGCAGATTTGATTTCTGCCTAGTATTAACTGAGTGAAAGCTGCTAACTCTTGGGAATAAGCTAATATTGCTAACAACAAACGACATTAAAGAAAATACATACTGTGAGGGCAATGTCAAAATTCCCAGACTATTGAATAGGGGTCGACAAGAGGTTTTCGAACTTACACCATACATAGCTCGAACAGCCCGTTTTTGAGCCAAAAATACCCTTTTTGAATCAGAAGAATTACCCCAAAAAATAATACCATATGACATAAGCGTATGAAAATATGCGAAGTATACTACTTTTCGTGTTGAAATGTCACTTATTTCAGATACTGTTCTAATGGTAAATAAAGCGGCATTTAGTTTCTGAACAAGATCCTGAACATGGGCTTTCCACAACAGCTTACTATCTATCCGTACGCCTAGGAACTTGAACTGTTCCGTCTCGCTTATAACATGCCCATTCTGTCTGATTAAAATGTCAGTTCTTGTTGAATTGTGGGTTAGAAGCTGTAAAAACTGAGTCTTACTGTGATTTAGCATCAAATTATTTTCCACAAGCCACGAACTTACTTCATGAACTACATTATTTGATAATGTTTCAATATTACACACGAGATCCTTCACTACCAAGGTGGTGTCATCAGCAAACAGAAATATTTTTGAATCACCTGTAATACTAGAAGGCATATCATTTACATAAATAAGGAACAGCAGTGGCCCCAGCACCGACCCTTGGGGAACGCCCCATTTAACAGTGCCCCATTGGGACCGAACATCATTACCACTCTCAATATTGCGGAGGATTACCTTCTGCTATCTGTTCTTAAAGTAGGAGGCGAACCAATTGTAAGCTACTCCCCTTACTCCATAATGTTCCAACTTCTGCAGTAATATTTTGTGGTCAACACAGTCAAAAGCCTTCGTTAAATCAAAGAAAACACCTAACGTTCTCAACCTTTTATTTAATCCGTCCAAAACCTCACAGAGAAAAGAGAATATAGCATTTTCAGTTGTTAAGCCATTTCTAAAACCAAACTGTACATTTGACAGCAAATTATGTGAATTTAAATGCTGCAGTAACCTTGTATATACAAGCCTCTCGATAACTTTAGCAAACACCGATGGCATAGAAATAGGTCTATAATTGTCAACATTATCCCTGTCTCCCTTTTTATAAAGTGGCTTCACTACCGAGTACTTTAATCGGTCAGGAAACCGACCACTGCTAAAGGAAAAGTTACAGATATGGCTAAGTACTGAGCTAATATACGTGGAACAATACTTCAGTATTCTGCTAGATACCCCGTCATATCCATGAGAGTTCTTGGTCTTTAGTGATTTAATTATTAACTCAATCTCCCTCTTGTCAGTATCATGGAGGAGCATTTCAGGTAACAGTCTCGGAACACTTTTTTCTAAGAGCGCTATATGATTCCCTGTTGGGACTAGGTTTCTATTTAGTTCACCTGCTATATTCAGAAAGTGATTATTAAGTACTGTACATATATGCGACTTATCAGCAACACGGACATCCCCACTACGCACTGATTCTATATCCTCGACCTGTCTCTGCAGACCAGCCACTTCCTTTACGACTGACCATATGGTTTTAATTTTATCCTGAGACTTAGCTATTCTATCTGCATACCACATACTTTTTGCCTTCCTAATAACTTTTTTAAGCACCTTACAATACTGTTTGTAATGGGCTGCTGCATTTAGATTTTGACTGTTTCTAACGTTTTGATATAATTGCCACTTTGTTCTACAAGATATTCTTATCCCTTTAGTCAGCCACCCAGGCTGCCTGTTTGTGCTAGTACCCTGTTTTAAACGTTCTAACGGAAAGCAACTTTCAAAGAGCACGAGAAAAGTCTTGAGGAAAGCATTATATTTATCGTCTACTGTATCAGCACTATAAACATCTTGCCAATCTTGTTCCTTGATAAGGTTTACAAAAGTCTGTACAGCAACTGGATCAGCTTTCCTAAAAAGTTGGTAACTATATTTAACATGTGTTGAAGCACAAAAATCTTTTAGACTTAAAATTTGTGCATCATGATCTGAAAGGCCATTCACCTTTTTGCTAACAGAATGCCCTTCTAATAATGACGAATGAACAAAAATATTGTCTATGGTTGTTCTACTGTTCCCTTGCACTCTCGTTGGAAAGAATACGGTTTGCATAAGATTATATGAATTAAGGAGGTCTACCAGCATCCTTTTCCTTGCACAATCACTTATACAATTAATATTGAAGTCACCACATATAACTAACTTTTTGTATTTCCTATAAAGTGAACCAAGAACCTCCTCTAGCTTTAGCAAAAATGTTGTGATATCGGAGTCTGGGGATCTATAAATAACAACAGTAAGAAGTTTAGCTCCACTAAATTTAACCACACCTGCACAACATTCAAACACCTTTTCAGTGCAGTACTTTGAAACATCAATTGACTCAAATGGGATACCGTTTCTCACATACATGGCTACTCCCCCACACCGCAAAGAGCTCCTAGAAAAGCTGCCAGCCAACCTGTATCCTGGTAAAGGAAGCCTCTGAATTATCTCCTTATTTAAGAAGTGTTCAGATATACCAATAATTTCAGAGTCAACATCTATAAGCAGTTCACTAACTTTATCTCGAATACCTTGTATATTTTGATGAAATATACTAATTCCCTCATTAATCGGATACCCAAGCTTTGTAGAAAGTGGTTTCTTTGTTAGAGAGACTTCCCTTAAGCAGGAATACCTATCAGCTGACTTCAATCTAAAAAAGGTACAGCTCTAACACCCACAACTACCGGAATTTTCCCATGAGTGATCCCACCACCCCCACCTATGCTGTCACCTATAAGTTTTGCCAACCTCCCCTTCCCATACCTGTTGAGGTGCAGGCCATGTCTAGTGAAACCCGTCCTACTGATAGACTCCACCGACACCACTGAAATGTGACTCATGCCTTCTGTCATCAGCGCACCCCCAAGTCTCATGTTATTACGCCTGACGGCTATATTAAGATGAGGCCGATCGTGACGCTGAAACAGGGAAAGTGGCAAGTAAATATCAAAATTAGTGTGTAGAATTTATGAAACTGGAAACGAATCATTAGACTATCGGAAAAATATCAACCATACAATCCCGAAGGTGGTAATGGCAGATAAGTGTGAGAACTATCACACAGTTACCTTAATAGCTCACATATCCAAGTTGCTGACAAGAAATTTTTTTTTTTTTTTTTTTTTTTTGGCCAGTTATGGACCGCATACAACTTAAGACTTATGGTATTTCTTTTTCTTCCGTTCTTCCCAGTACTTCTTCATTTTCATGCCAACTGCTCGTCTCTGCTCATCTGTCCACACTCTATTGGGTCGAGGTTTTGAACTCCCCCCTTGTTGTTATTGTAATATTACTGGTTCATTTATTTATAGTCTATTTACTATTATCTATTCTTCTTCCATCAGTACAGCTTAATTATTATTTTTACTCATTTACTTATTACTATTTTCTTTACACACTATTTACATTTTCAAAGGGGGAGTACTGGCCCCGGGTAAGGCTAGCAGTACCGTTTCTCTTTTACTAGATGCCTCTAGCTGGCTGTCTCCATTCCCTGGTGCCCTCTCTCGACGTTATTTTATATTAATACTACTGCTTAGCATCACCTTTTTGCCACTAGATGGCTTGCGCTGGCTGCCTCCAGCTATTGTATTGTAGCGTCACACATCCCTCTCCATTTCATCACAAGGTATTAAATTACCACGGGGTGAAATGGCTAGGTCATGTGACACTCAGCATTTACTTTTTTCTACGTGTAACCATTGTCATAAATATCTTATAGACAACTAAATAATCTGATTTCCTTATTCTCTAAATTACACTCTTTGAAACATTTCTATACTTTATCAACAGGTAGACAAACACTCTTTTACAATTCTGTTACATTATTGTCGCTGCCCCTAACACACAATAACATTAACACTTTTTTATATGATAAATGTTTACCATGTCTCTGTAGTCATTTAAGATTCACCACAGCTTTTATACTTACTTTTCAGTCTTTTCTGTTACTTATATTGTCTATGCATCTTTTTATTCACCTCTCTCATTTAATCCTCAACCTACCACATCCGTATTCATTCCTTTTGTGAAACCCTTAATATTATTCAAATTATTTTCCACATCCCTGGTCTCTATTTATGATAGCTCTTGGTATCTCTTTTTCTATACAGTTTCAGCTCAACAATATTTCGAGTGCCATATTTCCTTTTCAATTCTGGGAAGATCAAGTAAAATACATTGGTATACAGAATGTCAGCTACCTCAAATGGACCTTTATATATATGAAAGAATTTTGAATTTCCCGAATTTATTTCTTTTGATTTAATGTGGGTTTTCACCAATACTAAACCTCCTATTTCAATTTTTGTAAATTTCCGTCTTTTTTTCATGTTGTTTCCTCCGTGCGGTACTTTTCTTTTCTGTTCTCTCACTAAGCATTTCTTTTCCATTATGTCTACTTCTTTTCTGGGCGGATAGTCCATACACTCCTCAACCAAGTTCTTTTCCCTAATTCCCTTTAAAATTTCATTAGGTGTAAAACCTGTACTCTCATGTCCCACATTGTTCATAACATTTATGTCCTGCACATACCTTCCCCAATTGCAGTGTTTATCATAGGCATATGTACGAGGTAGTCTCCCTATTTCACGCATACTTCGTTCCACTGGATTACCTGAAGCATGGTATGCTGTTAAGTATCTCCGACTCCTTGTAACTCCATACTATTTTTCCACTTTTTTTATATAAATTGGGGCCCATTGTCTGTTAATATACTCTTAGGCTTCCCAACTTTCAAAAAAGAGTCTTTGATCATTTTGTCACAAACCAATTTTGCCGTTGCTTTTCTCATTGGGTATAATTTTATAAATTTGGAGAAAATATCTAAGGTGACAAATATGTAACCCCTGTGGTTCTGGGTAATGGACCACAAAAAACTAAAGCCACTATTTCTAATACATCGTTAGGCAAAATTGACTGCATAGGACCTCTGCTCTTCTGATTGGACACTAGCTTTTTGGCACAGTTCACGTCTTTATCATATCTTGAATTTGTCTTGCCATATTATTAAAATACACAGATTCATTCAATCTCTCTAAACACTTCTTTGGTCCAAAATGTCCATAATTTAAATGTACTTCGTCAATTAGAGTTATTACGTACTTCTCTGGCCAACACACTCCCCATACATCAGACATTTCTTCCCTTCTCCTATATAATACTCCTTTATATACAGGGTGTCCCAGCTATCTTGTCCACCCAAAATATCTCTGGAACAATAACAGCTATTGGAAAACGACTTTCACCGGTATCAATGTAGGGCTAGGGCCCATGAATGTACATATTTGGAAACATTCTAAAATGAAAGCATATGTGTTTTTAACACAAATTTATGTTTTTTTAAATGGACCTCTTATATTTTTTCTTCAGCAATTCATAGCATGACAAAGCACATACATAATGGCGTTGATTGCATCGCAATATTCCCATTACATCCTGAGATATTAAGACGCAAAGTTGACGCTTGAAACACCCGACATGCGCTGCTAGCACACGTCCTGAGGCTCAGGCGTGAACCCCATGCTGCCCGTAATCGCGATGTGATTGACATGCGTAATCACACTTCCATACTTATCAAGAGGTCCGAAACGAATAATACGGTCTGCTGCCATCCTGCATTAACGTCGTACATTCCAGCAGGTATTTATCCCATAGGCTAGGGGTGATGCAGTTCTGTAACATATCTGTGTACCGCAACGTTAGTCACAAAGTTAACTTCACTTATCGTTAATCCGTTACTAAAAAGGTAATGTCGTTCAACGTTAAAACTTTACTTTACTGTAGATCTAGTGCAAGTGACAGTTAATCATTCACTCGTAATAGTAAAATTCATGTTGATGGTTTTAGTGAAACGAGCAAGTGGACTAAAAGTTTTACCGTTGTTTAGGTAAAAATGTTTTGATTTGGGAAGTTCAGGTAGGACATAGAAGATGAATGTAAACATGTTTAACCAGTTAGTTTTATCATCACATAATTATCAATGTTATGTTTATCTAATGCGTTAAATGACAAATTGTTGCAAACAAATGTTTCTTAACATCACTGGGTAAAATGGCCCTTTGTAGAAACTTCCACTGTGATACCAGCACTACATACTAAACATAGCGTTCACATCTCATGCTCAAAGTGATGCCCATTGGCTTGCATACATAGGGTCACTCTGCGTATGAAGGATGCCCTACTTCGTGCTACTGTTTCCTCTTTGATGGCTGTACAAGCATCAATAATGCGTTGCTTCATGTCCTCTGGTGTTATTGGTTCATGTTGGTAAACAGCATCATTCACTGCTCCCCAAAGAAAATAATCCAGCGGTGTAAGGTCCGGAGATCGGGCAGGCCACCTAACTGGGCCACCTTATCCAATCCACCTACAAGGGAACTTACGGTTCAGAAGTCGTCGTGCTCGTAAGGCGTTATGTGCAGGGCATCCGTCATGCTGATACCACATGACCAATCTCCGGTTTAGAGGTACGGTGTCCAAGAGATCAGGAAGATTGTGTCGTATAAATCAGGAGTATTGTCTGCCATTTTGGATGCCATTTATAAAGAAAGGTCAGATAATGGTATCTCCAATAATCCCATACCAAACATTAACTTTCCACGGACGTTGATGCTCTACCTGACGGAGCCATTTTGGATTGTCTGCAGACCAATAATGCATAATCCTCATATTGACAATTCCTTTGTTGGAGAATGATGCCTCATCGGTAAAGAAAACATCTGCAAAAAAATTTAGATTAGGCAGAAGTTTTTGCTGAGCCCACCGACAAAATGTTACCCTATTGTGGAAGTCATTTCCATGAAGATCCTGGTGTAAATGAACATGGTAAGGATGAAATTTATGACGTTTAAGAATACGCTGTGCACTTGATTTCGACACACCAACTTCACATTCAATTTGATGTGTGCTGATTTGAGGATTCACAGCTATGGTAGCAAGCACAGCAACTTCAGCACGTTCATCTGTGCGTGTTCTAGGACGATGTCGAAGTCTTGGATTTAAGCTTCTCGTTTCATGAAGACGAGATGTGAGACGACCAAACATCCGGCGCGAAGGCGATGGCTTGTCAGGGAATCGTCTTCTGTACAGCTGTTCTGCCTGAACAGCATTTCATCCACCTACAACAGGGTACAGTACAGGTACGTAGAGTAGAGTAGAAAACAGACATATTAACTTAATAATCATAATGTTCGCTAACAGTACTATCAACAAACAAGCAATCTCATAACATATTTCCCATCAACGTACATTCTCCATAGATCAGCAGCATTTCTACCACATCTTCATGTGTGTACATTATACTGTACAGTATAAGTTCCACAACACAACGTTTATTCACAATGTGTACTACCTCCATGCCGTCACTAGATTACTCTGATGCACGACTACACTGGCAAGCGGTGTACTGCACGCCAAAGCAACAACAAATGGAATGCTCGGAGGGTGGAGGAGTACACGAGTTTGCTTGGGTCGCAAATCATAAACAAGGTGAAGTGGTAACTGTGGCAGTAGTGGGAACTACATTGGACACTTGACTAGGTAGAGCCAGGCCCTGTGCGACAGGCACAATGGGTCATATAACGCTTTAGATAAACCTTATTTTGGGTGTGCAGCATAAATAAGACAACCTGCCGGGTGTACACCGATCGGTACTGGTTCATATTGTGTACGTAGATACGTAAAACGTGCAAGAGGGAAACCATTATGTGCTTATGAGAGTTGATGGCAGCAGACCGTATTATTCGTTTCGGACCTCTTGATAAGAATGGAGGTGTGATTACACATGTCAATCACATCGCGATTACGGGCAGCATGGGGTTCACGCCTGAGCCTCAGGACGTGCGCTAGCAGCGCATGTCGGGTGTTTCAAGCGTCAACTTCACGTCTCAATATCTCGGGATGTAATGGGAATATTGCGATGCAATCAACGCCATTGTGTATGTACTTTGTCATGCTATAGATAGCTGAAGAAAAAATATAAGAGGTCCATTTAAAAAAACATAAGTTTGTGTTAAAAAAACACATATGCTTTCGTTTTAGAATGTTTCCAAATATGTACATTCATGGGCCCCAGCCCTACATTGATACCAGTGAAAGTCGTTTTCCAGTAGTTGTTATTGTTCCAGAGATATTTTGGGTGGACAAGATATCTGGGATACCCTGTATACAGTAATACTTTGTCAGTTTTCTGTTATTCTTCTGTCTAAATTCGTGCTTTACCATTGCCCAAAGCTGATCATCATTCTGTTCTCTCCTCATGTTTTTATATATATTCTTAACTTCCTTTTGATATCTTACCCCTTTAATACGGTAGATTCTTTTACAACCCTCTACTTCTGTATCGTTATCTGTGGCTGTCATACCAATAGGCAAACTTGATAATGCATCTGCCACTACGTTCTGTTCTCCTTTTATGTACTTAATTTCAAGATCAAACAATGGAAAATACAGGTTGGAATGTAACAATACCAGAGAAGGAAAGTTGTCACTTACCATATAGCAGAGATGCTGAGTCGCGATAGGCACAATAAAAGGATTCACACAATCATAGCTTTCGGCCATTAAGGCCTTTGTCAGCAGTAGACGCACATACACACACGCATACACACACTCACGCAAACGCAACTTGCACACACGTCTGCAGTCTCAAAGAGCTGGAACTACACATGATCATGTGAATCTTTTTATTGTGCCTATCACGACTCAGCATCTCCGCTATATGGTGAGTAGCAATTTATCTTCTCTGGTATTGTTAATTTCAAAGTAAAATTGTTATACATACAGGATACACCTAGTCAATCGACTATGTGACAATTTGCATTTCGTCAAAAATTCAATGCCTGATGATCACTGTAAATTATCACCTTATGTCCCCATGTTGTTGTTGTTGTGGTCTTCAGTCCTGAGGCTGGTTTGATGCAGCTCTCCATGCTACCCCATCCTGTGCGAGCTTCTTCATCTCCCAGTACTTACTGCAACCTACATCCTTCTGAATCTGCTTAGTGTATTCATCTCTTGGTCTCCCTCTACGATTTTTACCCTCCACGCTGCCCTCCAATGCTAAATTTGTGATCCCTTGATGCCTCAGAACATGTCCTACCAACCGGTCCCTTCTTCTTGTCAAGTTGTGCCACAAACTCCTCTTCTCCCCAATTCTATTCAATACCTCCACATTAGTTACGTGATCTACCCATCTAACCTTCAGCATTCTTCTGTAGCACCACATTTTGAAAGCTTCTATTCTCTTCTTGTCCAAACTATTTATCGTCCATATTTCACATCCATACATGGCTACACTCCAAACAAATACTTTCAGAAACGACTTCCTGACACTTAAATCAATACTCGATGTTAACAAATTTCTCTTCTTCAGAAACACTTTCCTTGCCATTGCCAGTCTACATTTTATATCTTCTCTACTTTGACCATCATCAGTTATTTTGCTCCCCAAATAGCAAAACTCCTTTACTACTTTAAGTGTCTCATTTCCTAATCTAATTCCCTCAGCATCACCCGACTTCATTCAACTACATTCCATTATCCACGTTTTGCTTTTGTTGATGTTCATCTTATATCCTCCTTTCAAGACCCTGTCCATTCTGTTCAACTGCTCTTCCAAGTCCTTTGCTGTCTCTGACAGAAATACAATGTCATCGACGAACCTCAAAGTTTTTATTTCTTCTCCATGGATTTTAATACCTACTCCAAATTTTTCTTTTGTTTCCTTCACTGCTTGCTCAATATACAGATTGAATAACATCAGGGAGAGGCTACAACCCTGTCTCACTCCCTTCCCAATGACTGCGTCCCTTTCGTGCCCCTCGACTCTTATAACTGCCATCTGGTTTCAGTACAAATTGTAAATAGCCTTTCGCTCCCCGTATTTTACCCCTGCCACCTTCAGAATTTGAAAGAGAGTATTCCAGTCAACATTGTCAAAAACTTTCTGTAAGTCTACAAATGCTAGGAACGTAGGTTTGCCTTTCCTTAATCTTTCTCTGAAGATAAGTCATGGGGTCAGCATTGCCTCACGTGTTCCAATATTTCTACGGAATCTAAACTGTGTTCCCCGAGGTCGGCTTCTACCAGTTTTTCCATTCGTCTGTAAAGAATTCGCGTTAGTATTTTGCAGCTGTGACTTATTAAACTGATTGTTCGGTAATTTTCACATCTGTCAACACCTGCTTTCTTTGGGATTGGAATTATTATATTCTTCTTGAAGTCTGAGGGTATTTCGCCTGTCTCATACATCTTGCTCACCAGATGGTTGAGTTTTGTCAGGACTGGCTCTCCCAAGGCTATCAGTAGTTCTAATGGAATGTTGTCTACTCCCAGGGCCTTGTTTCGACTTAGGTCTTTCAGTGCTCTGTCAAACTCTTCACGCAGTATCGTATCTTCCATTTCATCTTCATCTACAGTCTTTTCCATTTCCATAATATTGTCCTCAAGCACATCCCCCCTGTATAGACCCTCTATATACTCCTTCCACCTTCTTTGCTTAGAACTGGGTTTCCATCTGAGCTCTTGATATTCATACAAGTGGTCTCTTTTCTCCAAAGGTCTCTTTAATTTTCCTGTAGGCAGTATCTATCTTACCCCTAGTGAGATACGGCTCTACATCCTTACATTTGTCCTCTATCCGTCCCTGCATAGCCATTTTGCACTTCCTGTGGATCTCATTTTTGAGATGTTTGTATTCCTTTTTGCCTGCTTCATTTACTGCATTTTTATATTTTCTCCTTTCATCAATTAAATTCAATAGTTCTTCTGTTACCCAAGGATTTCTACTAGCCCTCGTCTTTTTACCTACTTGATCCTCTGCTGCCTTCACTATTTCATCCCTCAAAGCTACCCATTCTTTTTCTATTGTATTTCTTTCCCCCATTCCTATCAATCGTTCCCTAATGCTCTCCCTGAAACTCTGTACAACCCCTGGTTCTGTCAGTTATCCGGGTCCCATCTCCTTAAATTCCCACCTTTTTGCAGTTTCTTCAGTTTTCATCTACAGTTCATTACCAATAGATTGTGGTCAGAGTCCACATCTGCTCCTGGAAACAGTCTTACAATTTAAAACCTGGTTCCTAAATCTCTGTCTTACCATTATATAATCTATCTGATACCTTCTGGTATCTCCAGGATTCTTCCATGTATACAACCTTCTCTTATGATTCTTGAACCAAGTGTTAGCTATGATTAAGTTGTGCTCTGTGCACAATTCTACCAGATGGCTTCCTCTTTCATTTCTTACCCCCAATCCATATTCACCTACTATGTTTCCTTCTCTCCCTTTTCCTAATCTCAAATTCCAGTCACCCATGACTATTAAATTTTCGTCTCCCTTCACTACCTGAATAATTTCTTTTATCTCATCACACATTTCATCAATTTCTTCATCATCTGCAGAGCTAGTTGGCATATAAACTTATACTACTGTAGTAGGTGTGGGCTTAGTGTCTTATCTTGGCCACAATAATGCGTTCACTATGCTGTTTGTAGTAGCTTACCCGCACTCCTATTTTTTTATGTCCCCATAGAAAATAATAAAACTTCTTAAGAGCCCATAAGTTTCACTAGCAAACACAATGGATTTCCTTTCTTCCTTTCCATTACTATTTCCTACTTGAAACAAATGGGCACCTAACCCATATGCACTGCTCTCTGTCTCTAAAGAAAAAGGCAATTTCAAATCTGGGTGACTCAATACGTTATCTTCACTCAATTTAGCTTTCAAAACTTCAAACGCCTCTTGACACTCTTTCGTCCAAATAAATATCTTACCCATTTTCAACAACTCATTTAGTGCTGGATTATTAAAAGCCTGATCTGCTACAAATTTTCTATAAAATCCACACAATCCCAAAAACGACTTCACATGCTTCCTACACTTGGGAACTGTGAATTCTTTTATTGCTTGCATTTTTGCTGGGTCTTTCCTAATTCCTTGACTACTAATGAGGTATACCACAAACATGCTTTCTTCTTTACAAAATCTGACTTCTTGAACCTCAGTGTCATTCCTCCTTTCTGTATTGCTTGACATTCTTCATTTAAAATTTCACAATGTTTCGTCCAACTCTCCGTCGCAATTAAAATGTCGTCTACATATACAGTTCCTTTCTTACTGAATTCTTTCCCCAAGACTTTATCCAGTGCTCTTATAAAAATTGACACTGATATGTTGAGTCCAAATGGTACCACACAATATTGGTAACATTTACCCCCAAATAAAAATGCTGTATATTTTCTATGTTCAGCAGCTAATGGCACCTGCCAATACCCAGCTGTTAAATCGAGACTACCCAAATACTGTATCCTGTTAAAATTTTGTATTATCTTATCTAAACAATCTGGCTTATCGAATTCTCTTTCAACTATAGTATTCAATTTTCGCGCATCGAGTACTACTCGAATACCTCCATCTTTTTTCTCCATACACATAATTGGGTTATTATAGTTACTATCACTTCTTTAAATGACTCCTAACTTCTCCATTCTCTCTAGTTCCTCAGCGACTGCTGCTCTCTTAGCTAGCGGTATCTTGAACAGTTTCTTATAAAATGGTTCATGTGTTTTCACAGGCAACCTACATTCAAAATGTTCTATTCTTCCAGTTCTTTTGAAAAAGTTCTCTCATTATTGACTAATATCAGGTATAATTCTTCTTTCTTTTCTTCATTAATAGTCTGAATACTTTCTACTTTCTCCCTCATCTGTTCTCGCTTATTTATTATCTCTCAATCGTCCTCTAACCAAAAGTTCTCTGCATTTACTTCATCATAATAGGTTCCATACGGTAACTCTACTATTTGTAGAGAGTGTAACTGGTCACTTTCACTTATCACTTGTCCTATGAATTTAACTCTTTTTCTCTTCCTTTGCATTTTTAACTATCACACTGGATCACAATCTATAATTATATGGTTGTCGTTCATCCAATCGGCTCCCAAAATTCTGTTGACACCGCTTAGTGTCACCTTTTTGCCACTAGATGGCTTGCGCTGGCTGCCTCCAGCTATCGTATTATAGCATCACAACTTGATAATAGAATTAAGCTTAAGAAAAATTAATTTATCTTCATTCAAATTGTCAATCCATAAAAAGCATTGAACAATATAAAATGATGCAAAATGTTCGAAATTTTCAGAAAAATTGGTAAAAACTATGGGGAAACAGGGATAATATACAATCTGTATGATAATCAAGATGGAACAGAAGACAAAGAAAGAAGTACTCGGGGTTAAAAAACAGTGTAAGACAGGGATGCTATCTTTCTGCCCTACTGTGCAACCTAGACATAAAGAAGTAATGCGGAAATAAGAGAAAGATGTGAGATTAACATTCAGGGTGACAAGATACAGATAAAGCTTCATTGATAACATTGCTACCCTCTGGACTTATGAATAGAGTGAATAGTCTACTAAGCATAGTATATGAACTGAGAGTAAACTACATAAGGACTTAAGTATTGAGGAGTAGTACAAATCTGATTGAGAGAAACTTGATGTCAGAATAGGTGACTACATCACAGACAATGTGACGGTATTCTGTTACCTTGCAAGCAAAATAACACATGATGGACAAAGGAAGGAGGTCAAAAGAAGCAAAGTGGCAAAGCAAAAGAGAACACTAAGTCTACTATTATCGTAAACATTAATATGAGATGGGAACTGCTGAGGATATGCACGCAGATCACAACACTGTATGTCACACACTGTGGGAAAACTGAAAATGAAGAGAAGTAAAGGATTTGTGATGGAGAGTTGCAGAATGTTTCTGAAAATTGAGTGCACGGAAAAAAATAAAGAAATACGGAGGTTCTCTGTGGACTGTGAGAAAAGGAGTAAGTAGAAGAAATTAACTAAAAGAAGCAAGGACAAGATGACAGGAAACGTGAATATATCAGTGAATAATATCCACAGTACTACTGGCAAAGACAGATTCAAATACATCTTTAAAAAACAAAAAAATTGAGGATGTCGTGTGTAAATGTTGCTCTGCAGGAGGGAAGAGAGGGGAAATGACTCAAGACAATTGATCAGGTATTCACTGAAGGTTGAAGGGAAGTGTATGACAAAGAGTGAAATGGATGACTGCTCTCAGAATCAATGCTTCACTTTTTCAGAACTCTACCACCCCTTTTCCCAGATCTCTCAAGCACTGTTGAGGCTTGATTTTCACAAACTGTGCGCCAGTTGAGTGCCAAAGCAACTGCCATAAGAACACAAATCTGTGACATTCTTCCAGAAGCATGAGACAGGGTGATCAGTTTTTCAGTTATATTGTCACTGATGTTGAAACATGGATGTTGCAGACCACGCCAGAAACAAAACTACAATCCATACATTGTTGGCATAATGAGTCACTTATGAACACCAAAGTCAAGCAAATAATATCTGTCAAACAAATCACGTGAACTGCCTTCTGTGTTGGTGCATTGGTATGATAAATGCCTTATCAATGTTCTTGCCAGTGCTGAGGCATAAAAGGGAAGACTATTTTACTTTATCATTTGCTGGCCTAACTAAGAAAAGATCATTCCACTCTTGTAATAGCATTCTCTGGCATTACATCCACACTATCGCCAGATGGAATGACACTGTCACTTAAATTCACACAAATAGACTTTCCCTACTGCAGTATCTCCTAAAATTCAGAATAAGCAAATGTCTAGTGCGAGGTGTGCCATGACCAACAAGTGTTAGTTTCTAGGCTCCCAGTCTGACTCTTCAAGATATTATTTATAACATGAGATCCATGCACCCATCCAGTACATCCTACTGCTGTCCTGACACAGGTTTATTCTACCTTAATGGAGGCAGAACAATCTGAATAAACAGCTATGCCATACATCAGTTTCGCTGCTACTTCCACAAATTCTTTTGTGGGGTTATAGCAAATAAATGGATGCTGCCAAACTGTATTGGAGCCACTTAGTAGCAGAGCATGCTACTTAGTACAACATGATCAACTTCAGTAGCGGCTGCATAACCTGGGCAATCTCGATTAAACTTACCTGAATTGTATACATGAGAATTATCCTTACAAGTATCCTTCAACCCCACTTGCCCTACATGACTTCAAACCCTCAATTTATATTTACTATGTTATCACACCAAGAGTATTTTTACATTTATCATCAGGAATGTGTTTTCAAAATTTGTGCATACGCACACATATTTGGAGTTGTTAAAGTGTTTTATTTTCTAAATATAACCAATTATAAAGGCTTACATCAGAATTATACTCTTTTTACCTCAATCATTTCCTCCAGGCTCTTAGCTTGTTCCGTTGCAGTTGTGGTGCGATCAGTTGCCTTTTCCAATCGCTTCTTGAGCTGCGAAGTGACAAGCCTCAGTTCATCAATGCGATTTTGCTTTGATTCCTTTTCAAGGCAAAGCTGAGTATTCCTTGATCTCTGATTATCCAGTTGTGTTCCTGTTGCTGACAGAGTCCTTCGTACGATAAGACACTGAAAATTAAATTCAGCTTTAGACATAGTGTTATAACACAACGAAAAAGAGGAAAATGATTTTGAAAAATAAGTTAAAAAGTGCCCATGATTCTTTCCCAGCTCAAGATAACATTGAAATGTAGCAAGTGAGGGTAAGAAAATAGATGTAAATATACCAATATCCCACAACTTTATCTTAAAGCTGATTCCAAAGAACAGTTTGTTTTAACTGTCCACACTAGTCTATCCTGTGCAAGTCTTCTCATATCCATGTAATTACTGCAGCCAACATCCATGTGACCTGCTCGCTGCAGTAAGCCTTGGTCTAGCTATTCAAATTTTACTTCCACAGTTCTTTACATTACAAAATTAACTATTCCTCGATGCTTCAGAATGTACATCTACATCCACATATACGTTCAGGAAGCAACAGTATGGTGCATTGTGGACAGTACCTTGTACCATCAATAGATAATCATTCCCTCTCCTGTTCCATTCACAAATTGAGTGAGGGGAAAAATGACTGTCTATACTCCTCCATACAAGTCCTTTTTTTCTCTTGTCTTTGCAGTCCTTACATGAAATTTAGGTTGATGGCAGTAGAATCATTCTGCAGTCAGCTGTAAATGCTTGTTTTCTAGTTTTTCTCAATAGTGTTTTGTGAAATGAACATTGTCTTCCCTCCAGAAATTTCCATTTGAGTTCACAAGGCACCTCAATAACACCTGTGTGTTCACTGACACTTCTGGTAAGAAATCTAGCAGCACATCTCCGAATTGCATTTATGTCTTCCTTTTATCCTATAAATTGAACCCTTCTTTTAATCAAATCATGAGATAAATTTCGTTTCTCACTGTTTAGATTCTGCATCTCTTCATCAGTTACCTCATCTACCTATCCGACATTTAGCATACTTCTGTAGCACCCATTCCAAAAACTTTTGTTCCCTTCTGTTTTTCATCCCTATGTCAACATTTCACTTCCATATGAGGCTGCACTCCAAATAAATATTTTTAGAAAAGACTTCCCAATATTAGATGTTAACATTTTTTTCCTGTGTTGCATCTTTGCATTTTATAGCCACTTTACACCTGTTATCAGCATTTATTTTTCTACCCAGATAAAAAAGCTTTCTACTACTTCACAGGGTTGTATTTCCTAACCTGATTCCCTCAGTATCACCATACTTGATTTCACTACATTACCCTTGGTTTACTTTTGTAGGATGTCATCATCAGCAGGAACAAAACTGGTGGTACGGATTGGAGTGTGGAGTGTTAGATCCCTTAATCAGTCAGGTAGGTTAGAATTTTTAAAAAGCGAAATGAACAGGTTGAAGTTAGATATAGTGGGAATTAGTGAAGTTTGGAGGCAGGAACAGGACTTCTGGTAAGCTGAATACAGGGTTACAAATACAAAATCAAATAGGGGTAATTCAGGAACAGGTTCAATAATGAATAAGAAAATAGGAATCTGGATAAGCTACCATGAGCAGCTTTGTGAACATATTACTGTAGCCATGATAAACAAGAAGCCCATGCCTACCACAGTAGTACAAGTTTATATGCCAGCTAGCTCTGTCAATGATGAAGAGATTGAAGAAATGTATGATGAGACAAAAAGAAATTATTCAGATACTTAAAGGAGACAAAAATTTAAATGTGATGCAGGACTGGAATTTGATAGTAGAAAACGGAAGGGAAGGAAAAATAGTAGGTGTATATGAACAGAGGGAAGGAAATGAAAGAGGAAGCCACCTGGTACAATTTTGCACAGAGCATAAGTTAATCATTGCTAACAGTTGGTTTAAGAATCATAAAAGAAGACTGTATACGTGGAAAAGACCTGGAGACACACCAGAAGGTTTCAGATTGATCATATATCGGGAAGACAGAGATTTAGGAGCCAGATTTTAAACTGTAAGATATTCCAAGGTACAGATGTGGACTCTGATCATAATTTATTGGTTATGAAGTGTTGATTAAAACTCAAGAACTTGGAAAAAAGTGGAAACTTAGGAGATGGGACCTGGATAAGCTGAAAAAACCAGAGGTTGCATTAGGCAACCGCTGACTACAACAGGAGAAAGGAGTACAGCAAAAGATGAATGGGTAGTTTTAGGAGATGAAATAGCTAAGGCAGCAAAGGATCAAATAGGTAAAAAAAACAAGGCCTAGTAGAAATCCTCGAGTAACACAAGAATATAACTGATGAAAGGAGAAAATATAAAAATGCAGCAAATGAAACAAGTGAAAGGGAATACAAATATTTTAAAAATGAGACTGACAGGAAAAGCAGAATGGCTAGAGGACAAGCGTAGGGCTTTAGAAACATATTTCAGTGGGGGAAAAATAGATAATACCTACAGGAAAATTAAAGAGACCTTCAGGGAAAAGAGAATCAGCTACTTGAATATCAAGATTTCAGATGGAAAACCAGTCCTAAGCAAAGAAGGGAAAGCTGAAAGGTGGAAGGAGTATACAGAGGGTCTATACGAGTGAGATAAACTTGAAGGCAATATAACAGAAAGGGAAGTAGGCATAGATGAAGATGAAATGGGGATATGATCATGCAAGAAGAATTTGACACAGGTCTGAAAGATCTAAGTTGAAACAAGGCTCCAGGGGTAGACGATATTTCATCAGAACTGCTGACAGCCTTGTGAGAGCCAGCAATGACAAAACTCTTACATCTGGTGGGCAAGATGCATGAAATAGGTGAAATTCCATCAGACTTCAAAAAGAATTTTTTAACAAATAAATTTGCCAAACAGCCATGCAAATTGATAAGTATTATTATTTTCACCATGAGTTTTGGCAATTCAAGAAGAATGTTATAATTCCACTTCCAAAGAAAGCACTTACTCCCAAGTGTGAAAATCACTGAACTATCAGTTTAATAATTCATGTTTGCAAAATACTAATAAGAATTCTTTACAGAAGAATGGAGAAATTGGTAGGATCTGACACTGGAAAAGATCTGTTTGGATTCCAGAGAAATGTAGGAACACGTGAGGCAACACTGACTCTACGACTTATCTTAAAACATAGATTAAGGAAAGGCAAGCCATTGTTTACAGCATTTTTTGACTTAGAGAAAACTTCTGACAATGTTGACTGGAGTACTCTCTTTGAAATTCTGAAGGTACCAGTGGCAAAAAACACAGGGAGTGAAAGGCTATTTACAACTTGTACAAAAATCAGACAACAGTTACAAGGGTCAAGTGGTATGAAAAGGAAGCAGCAGTTGAGAAGGGAGTGAGACAGGAGGCGTAGCCTATCCCCAATGTTATTCAATCTGTACATTGAATAAGCTGTAAAGGAAATCAAAGAAAAATTTGGAGTACGAATCAAAGTTCAGGAAAAAGAAATAAAAAGTTTGAGGTTTGCCAATTTCATTGCAATTCTGTCAGACACAGCAAAGAACCTGGAAGAGCAACTGAATTGAATGAACAGTGTCTTGAAAGGAGGATATAAGATGAACATCAACAAAAGCAAAACGAGGATAATGGAATGTAGTCAAATTAAATCAGGTGATGCTGAAGGAATTAATTAGCAAATGTGACATTAAAGTAGTAAATGAGATTTGCTATTTGGGGAGCAAAATAACTGACAATGGTTGAAGTAGAGAGGATACAAAATGTTGACTGGCTATGGCAAGGAAAATATTTCTGAGGAAGAGAAATTTGTTAACATCGAGAATAGATTTAAGTGTCAGGAAGTCTTTTCTGAAAGTATTTGTATGGAATGTAGCCATGTATGGAAGTGAAGCATGGACAATAAACAGGGTAGACAAGAAGAGAATAGAAGCTTTCAAAATGTGGTGCTACAGAAGAATGTTGAAGATTAGATGGGTGGATCAGGTAACTAATGAGGTGGTACTGAATGGAACTGGGGAGAAGAGGAATCTGCGGCATAGCTTGACTAGGAGAAGGGATCAGTTGGTAGGACACATTCTGAGGCATCAAGGGATCACCAATTTAGTATTGGAGGGAAGTGAGGAGGGTAAAAATCGTAGAGGGAGACCAAGAGAAGCAAATTCTGAAGAGTGTAGGTTGCAGTAGTTATTCGAAGATTAGAAGGCTCACACTGGACAGAGTAGCCTGGAGAGCTGCATCAAACTATACTTCGGACTGAAGTCCACAACAACAACAACTTTTGTACATGTTCGTTTTATCATTATTTTTTTTTTAGGACACCATCCATTCTGTTCAATTGACCTTCCAAGTCCTTTACCTTTGCTGATGTAGTTACAATGTCATTGCTAAATCCAAAAATTTCTATTTCTTCTCTCTGAACTTTAATCCCCTTTCCTACTTGGTTAATGTACACAGGGCCAGTTCGAGAACAATTTTCTACACAAACAAATTATCAGTTGGTGCCCTTCTCCCTTCCTCCCTCCCTTATACACTTTCACCTGGGTCAGTTTTCACTACTGATTGCATAGACAAATCTTGAACTAGGGCACCTCTCTCAGCTTGGCACCCCAAGTGGCATTTACTAATTATGATTCTCCCAACATAGAAATTTTCCTGTTGTGGTGCCTCTTGTGCCCCTCTCAGCTTGGCATCACCATCTGTGGCTTGTGTCGTTTGAGCTTTAAACTAGCCCTGTATGAACATATGGAATCACATCAGGGATTGGTTACATACAACTTGTCTCACCCTTTCTCAACTTACTGCTTCCTATCATGTCCTTCGACTCTTTTTAACTGAAATTTTGTTTCAGTACAGGTTTTAGATAACCTTTTACTGCCTGTCTTATATTTCTGCTACCTTAAGGATTGTATTTCAGTAAGGAGTGAATTTCAGTCAACATTATCAAAAGGTTTCTCTAAATCTACCTTCTGATCTAATTCATGGGCTAAATATTGCATAATGTTACAGTATATTGATAATTTTTACTTATGGACCATGTGACAGCAATAAAAGAAATAACAGATATGCTCAGACTGACAACTGAAAAAAACTACTTTCAGTTTGAAAAAGAATATTATCTACAAAGTGATGGACTGCCCATGGGATCCCCAATATCAGGAACACTAGCAAACATTTTCATCCGTCACCTAGAAAATCAGATGTTTGAAAAGATGACCACTAATGTTGTTGTTGTTGTGGTCTTCAGTCCTGAGACTGGTTTGATGCAGCTCTCCATGCTACTCTATTCTGTGCAAGCCTCTTCATCTCCCAGTACCTACTGCAACCTACATCCTTCTGAATCTGCTTAGTGTATTCACCTCTTGGTCTCCCCCTACGATTTTTACCCTCCACGCTGCCCTCCAATACTAAATTGGTGATCCCTTGATGCCTCAGAACATGTCCTACCAACTGATCCCTTCTTCTGGTCAAGTTGTGCCACAAACTCCTCTTCTCCCCAATCCTATTCAATACTTCCTCATTAGTTATGTGATCTACCCATCTAATCTTCAGCATTCTTCTGTAGCACCACATTTCGAAAGCTTCTATTCTCTTCTTGTCCAAACTATTTATCGTCCATGTTTCACTTCCATACATGGCTACACTCCATACAAATACTTTCAGAAATGACTTCCTGACACTTAAATCTACACTCGATGTTAACAAATTTCTCTTCTTCAGAAACGCTTTCCTTGCCATTGCCAGTCTACATTTTATATCCTCTCTACTTCGACCATCATCAGTTATTTTACTCCCCAAATAGCAAAACTCCTTTACTACTTTAAGTGTCTCATTTCCTAATCTAATTCCCTCAGCATCACACGACTTAATTAGACTACATTCCATTATCCTTGTTTTGCTTTTGTTGATGTTCATCTTATATCCTCCTTTCAAGACCCTGTCCATTCCATTCAACTGCTCTTCCAAGTCCTTTGCTGTCTCTGACAGAATTACAATGTCATCGGGGAACCTCAAAGTTTTTATTTCTTCTCCATGAATTTTAATACCTACTCCGAATTTTTCTTTTGTTTCCTTTACTGCTTGCTCAATGTACAGATTGAATAACATCGGGGAGAGTCTACAACCCTGTCTTACTCCCTTCCCAACCACTGCTTCCCTTTCATGCCCCTCGACTCTTATAACTGCCATATGGTTTCTGTACAAATTGTAAATAGCCATATTAACAGAATCTTCCGTCGGTTCTTGGTGGAACAACATTATAATAATAAATGAAAAGCACCAGTTTGCTTTTGTTCTACAATATTATTTTTATTGCTAACCGGTTTTCGGCTTACAAGGCCATCTTCAGGCATTTACTGAGTATTATCACCAAAGAAGTTAAATGTTAGCAGACAACACTGGAAGAGAAGTAACACATCTAGAGTGAAGTAGAAACATACAGTGAGTAACATCTTTGCAATGAAATAGTAAAAACTGAACAGTACATAAATAACAATGGAGTTGACAGGAAAACCTTTAGCACCATGTTTAACTCCCCTTGTAGTTGTCTCATCAAATACTGTTCATATTTTACTTTGCTCATTTATTTAATGTAAACTGGTATACAGCCACTGCTTTGATTATAAAGTTAATGTTAAAATGCAGTACCACCACACTCTCAAACTGTAGATTCCCTCAAACACCTCAATTTTCCTGCATTTATTAATTTCTGTTTATCGTATTGATATAGCTTAAGTTCTTCGTGTATTCTGTATTTACATTGACAACTGTCACTTCTTTTTTAACTGGTTGTGTATCACTCTCCATGTTTCATACCTCTTGATGCAGCCTTGCCTAGTACTAAGTTTATCTTATTTCAATAGTTTTGTTTATCAACAGATACCGTTATGTAGGCATGTTATTCTTATATTGTGCTAAAGGTTTTCCTGTCAACTCCATTGTTATTTATGTACTGTTCAGTTTTTACTATTTCATTGCAAAGATGTTACTCACTGTATGTTTCTACTTCACTCTGATAATACTCAGTAAATGCCTGAAGATGGCCTTGTAAGCCGAAAACCGGTTAGCAATAAAAATAATATTGTAGAACAAAAGCAAACTGGTGCTTTTCATTTATTATTGTAAATAGCCTTTCGCTCCCTGTATTTTACCCCTGCCACCTTTAGAATTTGAAAGAGAGTATTCCAGTCAACATTGTCAAAATCTTTCTCTAAGTCTACAAATGCTAGAAACGTAGGTTTGCCTTTCCTTAATCTTTCTTCTAAGATAAGACGTAAGGTCAGTATTGCCTCACGCGTTCCAGTGTTTCTACGGAATCCAAACTGATCTTCCCCGAGGTCAGCTTCTACTAGTTTTTCCATTCGTCTGTAAAGAATTCGTGTTAGTATTTTGCAGCTGTGACTTATTAAACTGATTGTTCGGTAATTTTCACATCTGTAAACACCTGCTTTCTTTGGGATTGGAATTATTATATTCTTCTTGAAGTCTGAGGGTATTTCGCCTGTTTCATACATCTTGCTCACCAGATGGTAGAGTTTTGTCAGGACTGGCTCTCCCAAGGCTGTCAGTAGTTCCAATGGAATGTTGTCTACTCCCGGGGCCTTGTTTCGACTCAGGTCTTTCAGTGCTCTGTCAAACTCTTCACGCAGTATCGTATCTCCCATTTCATCTTCATCTACATCCTCTTCCATTTCCATAATATTGTGCTCAAGTACATCGCCCTTGTATAGACCCTCTATATACTACTTCCACTTTTCTGCTTTCCCTTCTTTGCTTGGAACTGGGTTTCCATCTAAGCTCTTGGTATTCATACAAATGGCTCTCTTTTCTCCAAAGGTCTATTTAATTTTCCTGTAGGCAGTATCTATCTTACCCCTAGTGAGATAAGCCTCTACATCCTTACATTTGTCCTCTAGCCATTGCTGCTTAGCCATTTTGCACTTCCTGTCGACCTCATTTTTGAAACGTTTGTATTCCTTTTTGTCTGCTTCATTTACTACATTTTTATATTTTCTCCTTTCATCACTTAAATTCAATATTTCTTCTGTTACCCAAGGATTTCTACTAGCCCTCGTCTTTTTACCTACTTGATCCTCTGCTGCCTTCACTACTTCATCCCTCAAAGCTACCCATTCTTCTTCTACTGTATTTCTTTCCCCCATTCCTGTCACTTGTTCCCTTATGCTCTCCCTGAAACTCTGTACAACCTCTGGTTCTTTCAGTTTATCCAGGTCCCATCTCCTTAAATTCCCACTTTTTTGCAGTTTCTTCAGTTTTAATCTACAGGTCATAACCAATAGATTGTGGTCAGAGTCCACATCTGCCCCTGGAAATGCCATACAATTTAAAATCTGGTTCCTAAATCTCTGTCTTACCATTATATAATCTATCTGATACCTTTTAGTATCTCCAGGGTTCTTCCATGTATACAACCTTCTTTCATGATTCTTAAACCAAGTGTTAGCTATGATTATGATGTGCTCTGTGCAAAATTCTACCAGGCGGCTTCCTCTTTCATTTCTTAGCCCCAATCCATATTCACCTACTACGTTTCCTTCTCTCCCTTTTCCTACACTCGAATTCCAGTCACCCACGACTATTAAATTTTCGTCTCCTTTCACTATCTGAATAATTTCTTTTATTTCATCATACATTTCTTCAATTTCTTCGTCATCTGCAGAGCTAGTTGGCATATAAACTTGTACTACTGTAGTAGGTGTGGGCTTCGTATCTATCTTGGCCACAATAATGCGTTCACTATGCTGTTTGCAGTAGCTTACCTGCATTCCTATTTTCCTATTCATTATTAAACCTACTCCTGCATTACCCCTATTTGATTTGGTGTTTATAACCCTGTAGTCACCTGACCAGAAGTCTTGTTCCTCCTGCCACCGAACTTCACTAATTCCCACTATATCTAACTTCAACCTATCCATTTCCCTTTTTAAATTTTCTAACCTACCTGCCCGATTAAGGGATCTGACATTCCACGCTCCGATCCGTAGAACGCGAGTTTTCTTTCTCCTGATAACGACATCCTCTTGAGTAGTCCCCACCCGGAGATCCGAATGGGGGACTATTTTACCTCCGGAATATTTTACCCAAGAGGACGCCATCATCATTTAATCATACAGTAAAGCTGCATGACCCCGGGAAAAATTACGGCTGTAGTTTCCCCTTGCTTTCAGCCGTTCGCAGTACCAGCACAGCAAGGCCGTTTTGGTTATTGTTACAAGGCCAGATCAGTCAATCATCCAGACTGTTGCCCTTGCAACTACTGAAAAGGCTGCTGCCCCTCTTCAGGAACCAAACGTTTGTCTGGCCTCTCAACAGATACTCCTCCGTTGTGGTTGCACCTACAGTACGGCTATCTGTATCGCTGAGGCACGCAAGCCTCCCCACCAACGGCAAGGTCCATGGTTCATAGGGGGGGGGGGGCGGGGGGGGGGGGGAGTTTCAAAATCATATATTGGTACAGATACGTGGATGACATTATTTGTCTGGTAGATGAGCCAAGTGAAAAAATAGATGAACTCCATTCAGAAATAAACAAAGCTCATCAGAACATAAAATTCACACTTGAAAAACAAAATCAAATAAATTTTCTTGACATTACCATAAAAAAAGAAAATTGCATATACATTTAACATATTTAGAAAACCAATAGCCACAGACACAATAATACATTCCACATCCAACCACCCCCACAGCCAGAACCATGCAGCACTAAGACACATGTTAGATAGGTTAAACAGAATCCCACTCAGCAAGAGAAACTATGAACAAGAAATGAGTACAATCATACAAATAGCTAGGTACAACGGGTATGACACACATGTGGTACACAGGCTCAATCAAAAAATAAAAACACAAATACAAAACAAACACAACATTTCCAGAATACAAAAGAACTCACAAACTGAAAACCTACAAACACACTCAACAAACACACACAATGACATCACCACACAGGAAAGAACCAGATGGTACACCATGTCATACACACATAAACTAACACACAGAGTTGCAAAAATCCTAAAGAGACAGGGCTTCAAAATAGCATATAAGCCTGGGAAAAACCCTCCAATCACACCTAAGCCAGCCAGCTACCAAGAGGGACAAATTCCAACAATCAGGAATATATAAACTTGAATGTCAAAGTTGTGATGCAGTATAAATAGGCATGACATGCAGGAATTTTGAAACAAGATACAAAGAACATATCAGATGTTGGAAGTATGAAACAAACCATTCCACATTTGCAGAGCATTTAAAACACCATAACCATCATCCTACAAACATGGAACAAGAAATGAAAATAATGAGAATAAGCAACCATGACAAACATCTTCTACAAACACAAGAAAACTTCCACATCCAGAAAGCCATAGCAGAAAACAAACATATGATAAATGAACAAACACACATCAGCACAGGCTCCCTACTACACTTAATAAAGGAAATGATAACATAAAACAAAAAACTCTTCCCCACACCATCTGGACCCCCCCCCCCTCCCACACACACACACACACACACACACACACACACACACTTACACACACACACAATATTCACACTTGTCAATACGTGCCTTCTTCAGAATTGGGAGTATTACATTTTTGTTGGTGTTTAAGGGAATTTTGGTTACCTCATATATGTTGCATACCAGGTGCAATATTTTTTCAGGGTTGATTATGCCATCTATGAGGGAATATTGTCTACTACAGGTCCTGTGTTTTGGCTCAGGTCTTTCAGTGCACTGTCAAGTTCTTCTTGCAATATCACATCTCCCATCTCATCTTTATCTGCCTCCTCTTCCCTGTCCAAAACATCTTCAAATTTATTTCATTAATTATAACTCTTCGCATAGTCTTCTGACATGTTTTGCTTAATACTGTCTTGCCACCTGGTCTTTTGATATTCATATAGCTCTTTTTCTTTTCTCCAACTTCCCCATAAGTGGTGTCTTTCACTCCCATCGGTGTGCATATTTTTACAGCTTTGCCATTCTTGCTTTGCTATTTTGTATTTCCTGTCACTCTCATTTTACAAATATCTGTAGTCCCTTTTCCCTACTTCACTTGCTGCTTTTTTATATTTTTTCCTTACATCAATTAAATTTAACCTCTCCTGTGTTTTCTAATGATTTCTACTGAACCTTGTCATTTTGTCTAGTTGTTCTTCTACTGCCTTCTCTATTTCATCTATCAAAGCTATCCATTAGTCTCCTATTATATCCTTTCCTCCTGTTTCATTCAGTAGTTGCCAAACGCAACCTTTGGAAAACTCTTGGTAACCGCTTGTTCTTTCAACTTATTCAGGACCCATCTCCTTAATTTGAAGACATGTGCAGAAAAATGGGCTAACCTTCAAACCTATAAATAAATAAATAAAACTCTGGCAGCAGCCTGTTACAAAAGACAGAAATTTTGGCTAAGATATGAATATTTCCCGAGAAGATGTTTCTTTACATACAGTTAAAAAATAAGTGCAGTTGAATTTATCACATGTAATGAGAACACAATAAATGAGTTGTGTAATATAATAAAACAACTGTCCTATGCATGCATGGGACTTTATTACACAAGAAATTAACCAGGCTGTGTCACCAGTCTAGCCATCAAATGACTAGCATGTCAATGACACTTTTCTGCCATTAAACAGATCTAAATAAATTATTATGCACTGTGAGAGAACAGAATATTTGCACAATCAAGTTCAGGATTTTTCCCTTCAGAATCAGAAGTGCAAAGTTCTCTGTACTCTTGTCCTCTGTAAATGAGTAAATGTTACAATGTAATCAAGTCAAGAATAAAATAAAAAATTTCCTGATATCTACAGCTGGACATAAATAACTTTGCATATACATACATTTATAAAAAAATCAATTGTTTAATATTTAAATATTCATTTTATATGTATCTGAATTAATTTTGAAGAATTTTATTAAATTTCATTTTATTAACTGTTTCAAAGATGTGTGGCATCGAGAGTTGCCACGAAACTTAATATCTGTGAACTCTAAGTGCTCTGCCAAGCCTCCATCTTAACCTTACTTTAGTCAGTTCTTTGTTATACTTCATTCTGTATGGACGTAGTGTCAAGTTTAAATATACACGAGATACGACATATATGGGTATTAAGTTTTCTATATCGTGATTACCAATCCTGTTCCCACAGTGGTGACGCCGCAGTTTGTATGTGTTTCGTTTCTTCCGCACCAGTGTTAATGCAACAAGTTATATGCACTGCGCAATGACCATGCCAAACAATGCCTTGTTCGAAGATGTGGAAGCACAACTCCGCTAACTGAGTTTCGTCGTTTCTTCACTAACGGCGTATTCATCATTTACGCACAGCGATTCACGATCTCAACCAACATCGTGTGCTATCCTCATTAGCTTTCAACGGTCGACAACTACGCTGTCAGAGTGAAAAATGGACTCAGGTTTCGTGTCACCAGATAATGCATATCCGACAAGGAAATGTGAACTGCACAATATTTCAAATTGTGTCTCTTCAAATCGAGTGTTTCAAGAACAAAGTGATCTCCATTCGAACACGTGTTTAGCCACCCACCGACACGCTACATCAGTTACTGTCGGGCCATGTGAACGCTGCCGTTACTACAAACTGCACTGGATCTGTTCTGCACACGTGGTGTTCCAGTTGTGTCTAATTTACACGCACAATTCAGTGTTTCGCATAACACGAACCCCTTACCGCACCTCAGTAGCCCGCCACATGCACTACAGGCATGTTATGCATCAGATAGTTTCCACGCAGGTGGCGTTCTCAAACCCCAACCCCCCTTCACTTGTGAGGGTCCCCGTTTCTGGTCACTCAACCGCCTGCCGCTCCCACAGCACCGCCTGTGTCTGCCGTGCCGGTCTCTCGCCCTGTTCTGCAAACAAGTCATTTCCATCTAGCACTCGTCACTCACGGTCCAGTTTCTGCACCCCCCTTGTGTGCCATCCATCCACCTGTTTCCACGGTACTGTCCATGCCTGCCGCGCCATGTTTTTGTGACACACAGTCAACTATGCCAGCTGCTGCTACTACAGATTCGCTCGCCTGGTTTAAATCTGGGCCTACCACGTCGGCCTCTGACTCAGCCTCAGTTCAGCTGCTACCCCAGGAGACATCGAAGCTGCCGTCAACACCCCTCCTGGCCACCTGCCAAAGCTACCGCACTTATACGAGGACAACCCAGCATCGTGGTTCACGCTCGTTGAGCATCTGTTTGGGTTACATCATGTGTCTGATGACAACTCAAAGTTTCTCTGAATCATCACACACCTCCACGACCACTTGGTTTTGATTTGTGACATGGTCCTTTTGCCCAGCCTCGACAGTTTGTCTCACTGGGTCGAGGCTGTCCCTCTTCCTAACATTACTGCCAAGACATTAGCCAAGGCTTTCATTGGCTCATGGATCGCTCGTTTCGGATGCCCAACCACTATCACCACTGATCAGGGTTGACAGTTCGAATCCTCCCTTTTCACTATCTTCTGCAATATTTGCGGTATTAAAAAAATACACACTACCACCTATCACTCACAAAGCAATGGGTTGGTGGAGAGATGGCACCGCGCCCTCAAGACGGCCCTTTGATACCACGATTGTCTCTGGGCAGAAGCTCTTCCATGGGTGCTACTTGGTCTACGCTCAACCTATAAACCTGACCTACAAGGGACTATATCTGAATTTGTTTTCAGCGAGAATCTGGTCCTACCAGGGGAACTTATTCTTCCCCAGTTTAGCAACGATCTTCCCCCCTCGCCAGATTTCATTAGCCGGATGCGCGCGCATTTTCAATAAACGCATTTGCACCTGCCCATCAGTCACTCACCGCCCGAGACTTTATGTTCCCACCACACTCTCCGACTGCTCCCACATCATGCTGCATGATGATGCGGTTAGGCAGCCTCTTCAACCTCCTTATCTTGGCCCCTACAAAGTCCTGTGGCAGGGGGACACGACTTTTGATATCATGATTAAAGACCGCACACAGACAGCTTCTCTCCATCGCCTGAAACCGGCTTTCGTCGACCTTGATAGTCTCACACTGCTGCAGTTGGACTCTGCAGACGATCCATCCTTGATCGAGAACAAAGACGTGCTCCCATCAACCTCACTGCACACCTCTTCCGCTGCAACTGTTCACCAACGTTTGCTGGTTTCCCAACCTTGCCCCATTTCATCCTGCGCAGGTTTCGCGCCCTCACCTCCAACGTCGGAGACACACACACACGCACTATCAGTTTGTCCTGCAGCATGCCACCACACGGAGTGAACGACGTTTCTATAGTGACGTTCGATGACCGAGTGCTCATTCTTTTGACAGATACCGAGGTCCTGCCATTAGACGGTCCCTTACATGTCAACATTGCACACAACTTCACACTCCCGCGCAAGTGTGATTGAGCATCTCTAAATGCTTTCATTTCTACGGACGGCTCGATCCACTTAAGGGCCACACACGCCTCTGCCACGCCGTCGACGACCCCGCCCACTTACTCCCGGGCCAGCCGCCATCTCACCTGGCCACGGTGGCTGACTGACTACGAAGTGGACCTGCCTCTCGCCGCTCTGTCTGCACAACCCACCTCGTTCGAGATGGAAGTACCTGTGGTGCGCCTGCCTACACGCACAATTTCCACCGATGTCAACGCCTGCATGCCCTCACCCTTGGACATCTGTAGAACTCAGTACTGCTGGGGGGTGACCTGTGTGGCATCGATAGTTCGTATCGACCATGAAACTTAATATCTCTGAACTCTAAGTGCTCTTTTGAGCCTCCATCTTTACTTTAGTCAGTTCTTTATTATACTTCATTCTGTACGGACACAGTGTCAAGTGTAAATATATACGAGCTACGACATACATGCGAATTAAGTTTTCTATATCCCGATTACCAATCCCGCTCCCACAGATGTATCAGTGATTATTATCCATCAAGTTGTTACATCTTTCATTTTATATTGTATCTCTCTTCTTCTTCACTGTAACCAGTCTTGGTGACAATGTGATGTGAAATTTACAGTCTTGGAGGAATAAATGGAGGTAATGTGTTTTTGTAATACTGCTGAAGGCAGAAGTATCTTTTGTTAATGGTTCAGGGTGCACAAAAATCAGTGAATTTAGATGTTTCAAAGTTCAGAAACTTTATTTCATTGAGCTATGACTGGGAGCCACATGAATAACACTATCCTTCCACCTGTTAATGTTTGTTCTTATCAGAAATAGAATCCCTGACCAGCATCACATTCCACAGAAGACAATGAGGTCACCAACGAAATAACAAAATAAGCAATATTTTATAACTCTTGTTGTGGATGATGGATTCAACAGAAGTCATTTAAATAAATTATCAATGTCTGTTTTGAAGACAGCTCATTGCATATTAAGCACTGAAGACCTCATTACACTTGGGTGTGTCATCTTGGATAATTACATTGTAATGAGAAATATTAATTGGACTCATTTTTCAGATAAATTAAATGTGAAAGAAAACTAAGACTTATGATGAATGCAAAAGACTGTGAAACAAAAACAAAATGTAAAGATAATCAAGACATATGAATAGCACGGCTGGAGAAGAAAAAGGACATAATGGACACACAGCAACAGAAAATAAGGACGTAATTCTAGCTTACTTCTTTAGTTATCTCATTAGAGAAAGAACAGTTACAGAAAAGTTATTACATGTGACATTGGTTTTTTCACTTACAAAACAATTTTGCTAAAACACATTGTAAGTCAAATTTTCAAAATGCCTCTTAAGAAAGATAAAGATTTCTACGTTCAAGACATTCCTGAGGAAGACAATTCAGGGCTACAACTTCAGAATCAGAGTAAGGAAGATTCCCTAGATTCAGAAAACAAACCATCATTACAACAGTTTATGAGAAAAATAATTATAGCTATAAGACTTTTAGCAAGAAACTGTGACACTCCAGGCAAACTAATTACTGAACCAAATGATAATGTAAAGAAAAGACAGATTGCTACTTACCATAAAGGTGGCACATTAAGTTGCAGACAAGCAAAACTAAAAGACACTTAAACATTTGTTTTTGGCCACAGCCTTCATCAGCAACAGGAAAATACACACACACATACACATAAGCAAGCATACACCGCATGCCCCAATGATCACCATCTCCAGCTGCTTGGATCGGAATTCAGCAGTCACACAGAATAGAAACAGCAATCTGGTGGAGGAGGGGAAGGACAAGGGATACCAGCGTATGGATTTAGGACAGAAGAGCTGTGTTTGACAGGGTGCACAGGGACCAGACTGTCGCTCAGGCACAATGTCGGGGGGCTCTGTGGCAGAGAGGTGTCTGTGGTGGTGGTGGGGGGGAGTGGAAAAGGAGAGGAGTGGGGAAACATAGGTGGATGCATTGGCAGAGGATGGCTCACATGAGAATAAAGAGGAGGTGATAGGACAGAGGTGTAAGACTGTTGGATGGAGGGTGTGCGGACAGGATATTGCTATAGGCTGAGGCCAGAAAAATTGTGGGAGCAGAGAATGGGTTCTAAGGATAATTACCATCGGCACAGCTCAGAAATGTAGATAGTGGAGAAGAGGAACCAGACAGCTCTGGTAGTGAAGCAGCCAATGAAAGCAAGCACATTTTGTTCAGCTGCATGTTGTGCCATAGAGTGGTCTACCTTGTTTTGGACACAGTTTGGCAACGGCCATTCATCTGGTAGACAGCTAGTTGGTACCCATACCTATATAAAAAGCTGTGCAATTATTTTAGTTGTGCCTGTCTGCAACTTAATGTGTCATCTTTATGATGACTAGCATTCTCACTTTTATTCGCCAGCATCTGGAGGAACATTCCAGACACCATATCCATACTTTATGCAACATGCTGACATCCTACTGCCAACACGGACCACTACCATCCCAACCCCTATCCCACCCACAGTGTTCCACCTCATCAACCGCTCATAGCACCCAAACCTGTCTAGCTCAGCTTTTCAACTTGTCACATCCTCCAAAACTCCCTACCAATATTCCACCTAATCTAGAGCTAAAACACTCCCTTAACAGTTCTGTTAACCTTTCCAACAAAGCCATCAGCCCCACAGAAGTTTTAGTCCTATCCAAAAGCCTGATCTCTGGGTCAGCACCCAAATTTAACCATGCTGGACTTGTCATAGGTCTATTCTCCTCCTCCTGATCCCTGAAACGGAAGCTTTTTTTTCCCCCACCAATCCCTCCAGCCGAAAGCAACCTAATTCCAATGTTGAACCTCTCCCATTTCATACCACCATTCAACCAACTGTGATCCTCGTCCCCCCCCCCCCTCCCCCCGCCCCCTCCCACTGGCCTCAAAACAAATCCTAACCTAATCATCCTAGCTGCAGCTGCAGACAAAGGTTCCATCACTGTTGTTATGAATTACAGTTACTACCTGGCAAAAGGCCTCTGCCAATTATCTGGCTCCTCCACCTATAAACTCTGCCAGAATGATCCCATCCCACAAGTCCAACACAACCTCCAATCCCTGCTTAAAGCCTCAGGCCCTTCCCAAGACCTCTCCCCTGTAGCCATTTCCCTTCTCACCCGTACGACACCCAGCACACTCACAGTCTACACACTCCCCAAAATCCACAAACCAAATAATTATGGATACCCCATTGGGATGGTAATTACACCCCACTAAAAGAATTTCGGCCCTCACTGACCAACACTTCCAACCAATTGTCCATAATCTAGCCTCCCATGTCAAAGATACCAACCACTTCTTCACCAACTCTCCACCAACCCCACCCACTTACCTCCTGGATTCCAACTTGTCACAGTTGATGCCACCTCCCTACACACCAATATCCTCAATGCCCATGGTCAGACCACTATAGAACACTACCTTCCCCAAAATCATTCAGATTCCGAACTCACTACCTCACTCCTCATACACCTAACTAACTTAATCCTAACTCACAACTACTTCTCCTCTTCTCCTTTGAAGGGAAGGTAAATAGTCAATAGCCATGGGCATCCACATTGCAACCCTCCTATCCCAACCAGTTTATGAGCCATCGAAAGAAGACCTACCTAGCCTCCCAAAATGCTAAACCGACAGTCTGATTCAGGTTCATCGGTGAGATGATATGGACTAAAGGCCACTCTGTCTTCATTCCTTTACAACTTCAACATTTTCTCTCCCATCCACTTCACCTGGTCCTCCTCAACCCAGCTTGCCACCTTCCTGGATGTTGACCTGTTCTTCTCTGATGGCTCCATCCATACCTCTGTATACATCAAACCCAATAACCACCAATAGTACTTCCATTTTGACAGCTGTCATCCTCTTCATGCTAAAAAATCTCTCCCACAGAGACTGACCACCTGGAGACAGCTTATCTGGAGCGACAAGGACTCCCTTGGCCAGTTTGCTGAGCATCTCTCTATGGCCTTCACAGACAGGCACTATCCCCCAGACCTAGTATGCAAACAGATTTCTGACGTTATGCCATTCCCAGTCCCAACCCCTTGCCACAAGGATCATATCCCTGTGGAAGACCCAGGTGTAAGACCTGCCCAATCCACCCACCCAGTGGTTCCTATTCCATTCTTGCCACAGGCTTATCCTAGCCCATCGGGCCATCTGCAAAAGCAGCCACATCATATAAAGCTCTGCTGCAATCCCTGCACAGCTTTTTATATTGGTACAACAACCGACCAGTTGTCTACCAGGATGAATGGCCACCGCTAGGCTTCAGCCAAGAGCAAAATAGACCATCTTGTGGCACAGTATGCAGCAATACATAGCATGCTTGACTTCAATGGCTGCTTCACTAACTGGGCCATCTGGATCCATCTCTCTGCCATCAGCTTTTCTGAACTGAGCAAATGGGTGTTCTCCTTACAACACATTCTCTGCTCCCAGAATCATCCCAGCCTCAACTTACAGTAACACACTGTGACCACTACCTGCATCCAACAGTTCCCAACCCCTCTGTCCTATCACACCCTCTTTATCCCTGTTTTCCACCCTCTTTGTGTACAGCTGTCTTCCGACTTTCCTGCCCATCTTTTCCCACTCCTCTATTTTTTCACTCCCTGACCCCCCAACTCACCCCAGAGCCTCATGATACTGTGCTTGTTGGCAGTCTAGTCCTTGCACACAATGCCAGACAGTGCTCTTCTGTCTCCCCCAACAATGCATTGCTATCCCTTTCCCTTCCCCGCCCCCTCCAGATTGCTGCTTCCATTATATGTAATAGTTGCTTTTTGGCAGTCATATGTGCATGAGATGTGCCTCCTTGTGTGGATGAATGTGTGTGTGTTTCTTTTTTCTGACAAAGGCTGTGGCTGAAAACTAACATGTAAGTGTCTTTTAGTTGTGCCTGTCTGCAGCTTAATGTATCATCTTTACAGTAGGTAGCAGTCTGTCTTTTCCTTACACTGTTGATATTCCATTGTTTGAAATGAATGATAGAATTTCTTAGATTAGTGATGCTGTATGCAACATAATTTTGGAGAACAGTGAAGCTCTAGGCAACCCAATAACTAACAGCAGTGACAATTTGAAAAATGAGCTCGAAAATAAGATTTCTGAAAGTTGTAATGCTGTTAAAGTGGAGTTAGGAAACAGATTTTGATATTCTGGAATGAACTAAGTAGTCAAGTCATTAGAAATGATTCAAGTGGCCAAGTCAAAATTGTAATTCTAAAATCACTGTATTAAATGAAAGAGTGACAAACACGGAATTCAATGTTCAGATTGTTAATCAGAATGTAACTGATATGGAAGTAAATTTGGGAGGTGAAATTTAGAATGTAATTTAAATAATTAAGTTGTAACTGTTAACAATACTTGTGTAACAAAAATATGTAACACTGAAAAGACCATTTTAGAAAAAGATAATGAATGGAAAAAAAATTTCTAGTATGGCAGCAAAATGTTTTTCTGGAAGATGGTAATGTGCATCCTTTTGATTTCTTGTGACACTGTAAGGACAACTTAATTCCAAAATTTACTAATAATATTAAAACTAAATTTGCCAATGATGTTTAGGTGGTGAAGTATTATCTTGGATAAATCACAGTTGTACACAATGGTTCCCTTATCGTGAGTTTGAAAAGAATTTTCTTAACAAATTTTGGTCACAGTCAAAACAAGCTAGAATTAAAAGTGAATTTCTCAATGGGCCAAGGTAAAGAGGACACAAAATGGTCATGAAACAATTTTGTAGGAATCGATCAATGAAACTTGTTCATAAAACCAGCCTTCTATTGAGTAGACACAAATTGAAACTTTAAAGAGAAGGTTACCTGGATTGAACGTAGGGGCCTGATGAATCAGTTTCAGATTTCCTTAAATTTGCAGATAAGTTGGACAGAGCATCTGAAAAAAATAACAATAAGATTTTGGGTCAAATCATTCTGTGAACAAGAAGATTACAATGGAAATTGAGGAAACAACAATTATCATGGGAGGATGACAATAATAATCACAGAAATGCAGGAAGTGGACAACGAACAGATTTCAATAACAGATGGTGATGCTGCAATAAGGAATATGAAAAAGTAACAGAAACTGGAGTCACAATCAACATCCACCCTGACGTTTCATTCAGGATGCTAAAATTAGTAAACATATAAACTAAGGATTGCTTTGTTGGAGGTCCACAATGTGAAGGCAGAGGATGTTAAGTTCAATACACAGACTAATAATTGTAACAGAATTCCTAAACAAACAAATTGCTACAACAGGGGGGTAATTACACAAGAATTCCAAGTTAACAAAATAGGACTGGATCAAGAATTTTGGCGTGATACATGGCAAGATAGGTTTGCGGTGACCATAGACCGCCAGTAACTGCAACCTAAAAAGTGCAGAGTAAACGGTCTTTGGGGACTCATGGTTCTTTGGTTCGGTCTCATAGACTGAGGTTACGATGTGTGTGCTGTGAGTTGCTGTATTGTTTTTCTTGTGTTTTGTGTAATTATGCAAACCTTAATAAAAGTGCCTGATTGTAGTAAGTTGGAGTTTTCTGTGCGCAGCCAGTCACAATAGCCAGAAAATCCACATTGGTGACCCCGAGTCGCGAAAATATTTTGCTTTCACTAACTGTGTACCACCAGTTTCACACCTACTATAGACAACGTCACAACCTCCAGTTTCTGTGAAGCGCAGTGCTTTACCCCGTGTGCTACTAATACACCAGGAATGTTCGTATCTCACCTGCACAGCTAGCGGACGTTCAACACAACACATCGCCTGCTACTGAGGCACAGTTTGCATCAGTGAACACCGTCTAGAATCCCTGTATGATTCATGCCTGTCCTGTACCCCCGCAAACACTGGTCCCCGGTCACCTTCCGCAGCTGACGCCATTACAACTGGCCAACCCAGTGACGTGGTTTACCTTGGTGGACAACATGTTGGACATACACAGTATTGCGGAAGACAGCACTCGTTTTGTGTATTTAGTGAACCACCTACATGACCACCCTGATCTCACCATACATTACTCATTGAACACCTTTCTCGTCCACCAGCTGATACGATTCACAACATTATTTATGATGAGACTTTAGGCGACAGGACCCCCTCACAGCTGTGGCAACACTTGCATGCGCAGGTCATTACTGAGATCTTGCCGAACTTGTGCTTTGGGCATTGTGGTTGGTCAAGTTGCCACAAGAACTACAATTACATTTGCTCCCACATACCGCAGCGTCACTCGAGGATAAACTACGGCTGGCAGACCAGGCATATGCCATTATTCGGCACCGTCACCTCCCTCCACGCAGCTCAGTGCTTAATACCGCCGAGGTTGGTTATCCTGTGAATATACTTCCACCATCGGGCGGTAGAGGCCGGGCATGTGTGTGTCGCAGACAACACATGGAACAGCAACCATCTAGCGGCCAAGACCAGGAATCATGAATGGGCCGGCACCACCTCTCCCCACCACATCTGAGCTAGTGCCTGCATGCCCCGCCTACCCCTCGCCTGTCACTTCAGCTGGTGGGACAAGTACGGCTGACTCACGCATATGCTGGTTCCCCTCCACTTACAGGGACGCCGCTCGCAACTGTTGCCTGCTCCGCGCATTCCCAAATGCCACACGCGAGCCGCAATAGGCACCACGGCTCACGGATACATGCAATAGCGCCCACAGACATTGCATTCAGTCAGATCCCCCACCTCAAGAGGACGTCTGTACACCTTGGATTTCGGTTCACACTGGTATTTTATCGTCGATACCGGAGCAGACATTGGTGTCATACATCCCACATTTGCCATAAGGGACACAACACCAGCCAAACTGTTCCTTCGAGCAGCAAATAAATCGCCACTCCATGTCTATGGTTTGGCAGAGTTACCTACTGAACTCATATCTGGCAAACAGTTCATTTCGTCATTCTACATGGCTGACATAGAAGTTCCAGTATTAGGCATCAACTTCCTTTTTCATTTCAGATTGCCTCCAGACCTCTAGTCGACCGCATTATTGCACCATCCCTCGCCCACTCACATCACGTGTTCAGTTGCCTCCTTGTGCCCCCCCCCCCCCCTCTCTCTCAGCTTCCTGACAATTTCGATATGGCCCTCATCGAGTGCTCTTCACAACTCCAACTTCCATCGCCTAGCTTCAGTCCGAGCACACTGCAGTCGAAGATCTCCGCACTCGCAACGCCGAGCTGAACCGCGCCATATCGTCAGCTACGCAAGCCCTTGCTGAGCCACAATGCCTCGTACAATGCCTGTCAACACTGCCACCCTCCGACACCGGTGATTCACCACGTGGGACTTTGACATCGCTGACCCCCCCCCCCGCGACGCTGGAGACACACCTCGTGGAACTTTGTCGCCGCCGACATGGACAGCCTCCCTGGCACATCAGGTTAGTGACTCTCGTGTGCTACAAATTCCTGTTCGCGTCAGCCCCCGAGCGCGTTCGACAGCCCAGCTGAACGCTATCACAAATGGCACAACAGACAAAATTGTAACAACAGATGGGCCACCAGTGCGTCATAAAGTGTGCCGACTGCCGCCACATAAACTATGCCTCGCTTAGGCTGCATGGGAAGAACTTCTGCATGCAGGTGTTGTCCGTCCATCGGACAGTAACTGGTCTTCGCCCAAAATGCGCACTGTATTAGACAATTATCTGATACCGCATATACAAGACTTCGCGCAAGTACTTTGCAGAGAACACATCTTCAGTGTCTTGGACTGCCACAAGGCATATTTACAGATACCCATGGCACAGAATGACATACTAAAGACATTGATCACACCTTTCAGCCTCTACGAAATTTGTTACATACCTTAAGGTCTCTAAAATGTGGCCCAAACTTGGCAACATTTTATAGACTCACTTCTGTTTAACTGCACATATTGTTACGCTTACCTCGACGACATACTCGTTTTTTCCTCCTCTGACAGAGAACACGAACTCCACCTGGCCACGATACAGGGCTTATTGACACATAACTGAGTCGAGATCAATAACAACAAGTCACAACTCTGCTGCACTGCTGTCAACTTTCTGGGGTACATCGTCTGCTCGGAAGGTATACAACCCCTCCTCCCCCCCTCCCTCTCATAGCGGGTTGACTGCATTTGCGATCTACCTCTCCCAGTGTCGTTCAATGAATGATACCGGATTTTAGGAACTATCAATTTCTGCCATCGTAACCTACCAATGACGGCAGAAATTCAAGCCTCTTTGACCGACGCACTGGCCGGGAAACAAATCTCGGGCAATCGCCGAGTACAGTGGTCTGACAACATGGTGAGAGCTTTCAGAGACCTGAAGTCAGCTTTAGCATGTGGTGTCACTCTCGCCCACCCTAAGCCAGATGCCTGCATCTCTATTACAGCAGATGCAATTGATTTTGCATTCGGTATAGTTCTCCAACAGCACGTCGGTGACACGACACAACTGTTCTGTTTCTTTTCCAAAAAACTATCTACAGCTCAATGTAAATGGTCAGCATTCAACAGAGAATTGCTTGCGGTTTATGAAGCTGTAAAATATTTCTGCACAGACATCGAAGGAAGGAACATAACAATTTTTACAGACCATCGCGCCCTCACGGAGGCTATCCGCAACCCCGCTGTTGACCTTCCCTCACGTAGGTTTTGGCAGATGGAATTAATTTGCCAATACACAACAGACATCCGATACATCCGAGGTTCAGAAAATGTGGTGGTCAACTACCTATCACGTATCACTGCAATTTCATCCCCCATTAATTTCGACAAATTGGCCCACTTACAGGACAATGATACCAAATAGCACAACCTCTGACAGGACCCAGATACTTCTCTCCAGATCATGTCCTGCAACCTACCGGGCTCAGTCAGGCCACTGTGGTGCGATACATCCATGGGCAGCCCACAGCCTATTGTTCCCCCTGCGCTGTGTCACCAAGTATTCACTACATTACACAACCTTTCAATCCTGCTGCTGAAGCTACTATGCGCCTTGTTACAGAATGCTTTGTGTGAAAGCGCTTTTAGAAAAATTTTACAATGTTAATATGGGAGAAAATTTGAATGACACTGGTAACAATAGCTTAAATATTTTTGAGCTCTTTTCTGAATGTAACGATGTAGTGGAACATGAGCAGAGTGGGAAACATCTGTAGGTGAAGATGCAACTACTGAATGCAACAGTAATTGATGCTACTGATGAGGGAGGAATTATGAATAATGAAAATGAAGATATAGCTTATTTTGTTACATTTAACAGGAGGAGGAAGGGGCCTCCATATTGTCATTAAGTTGACAAAGGCGAGTAGAAATGTAAATGAATTTGCAAATGAAGTGTCTTAATCTGTTACGTGCACAAATATTGATTCTCATAACTTTGTGAAATGTCTAATCAGTCTTCAGTCCTAAATCCTGAAGTTGGTAATGAAAGTTTTCTGTGCAAAACTCGGATAAATGTTGGGGAAAAGTTAGTAATTTTGTGCAAAAGAATTTGGCATGACTGATGGGAAGAAACATGTAATAAAATTATGGATCATGTAAAGGAAATCAAACAATGGAAACTCCACATAGGAATATTAACAATGTAGGAAAGGACAGATTGCTACTTACACAAAGAAGACACATCAAATCGCAGACAGGCATGTCATTTACCAGCTCTGCAGCAATCATTGCACAGCTTTTTATATTGGTATGACCACCAACCAGCTGTCCAGGATGAACAGCCATCATCAAACTGTGGCCAAAAGCAAAGTATACCACCCTATGGCATAACATGCAGCTCAACACAACACACGTGATTTCAATGGCTGCTTTGCTAGCTGAGCCATCTGGATCCTTCCCACCACCACCACCTTTTCTGAACTGTGGAGATGGGACTTATCCTTAAAACATATTTTCCAATCCCTTAATTATCCTGATCTCAACCTACAGTAACATACTGTCCCCATACCCACCATGCACCAGTTTCCGCTCCCTCTATCCCCATTCTCATCTCCCACCCTGTTAATTTGCAGTCCTCTACCAATGCATCCACCTGTATTTCCCCACTCCTCTCCTTTTTTACCCCACCTCCCTACTCCACAGCCTTCTGATGCCGCAGGTATTGACATTCTAGTCCCTGCGCACTCCAACAGACAGCATTCGTCTCTCTCTCTCCCCCCGCCTACACACCATCCCACCCCTTTCCACTCCTCCTCCAGATTGCTGCTTGCATCCTATGCAATGCTGCATTCCAGCATGGGATGCTGGAGTTGGTCATCATGCGAGCATGAGGTATGCTTGCTTATGTGTGTGAATGATGTGTGTCTCTCTTTTACTGATGAAGGCTGTGGCCCAAAGCTATATGAAGTGTCTTTTAATTGTGCCTCTCTGCGACCTGACATGCCTTCATGTAAAGGAAAGTTAGGGGTAAATGAGGATTTAACTGTGTTTTTGGCAAACTTAAGTAATGACTACTGTGAAATGTGTAGCAATGATGACACTGACATAAACATTAACTGGATGAACAAAATAAGTGATTTAACTAGGAACAGGTGTAAAACCACTGAAAAGAGTAAAGTCAAGTTGAAAAAGGTTTGTTACAAGAAGATATTGATACAAAGACCAGTGACGAAACAGGAAACTCATACGCCCATGAGAAAATAGAAAAATTGAGAAGGGAAAGGATTACTTGATTAAGGCAGCAGAATTTTTTGGGATATTACAAGATTTAAGTGATGAAATTAGACACAATAAAAATTATATTGTAACGCTAGTGATTGCAGTTAGGACTAGAGGGGCTATCCTCATAGTCACAGTACATCGGTGAGATATAAGTTTTTACTGACTTTTGAAACTGAAGGTGTAGAATTTGAACAGGGCTCCTTAACAATAAAGAATTCATGTTGGGAACAGACTGGTTACACAAAGTTACTTCAGCTCTTGAATAGAGATAAAAAAACTTTATAAGTGACAGACAAGAAAGAGAACATAATCAAAACAAAATTCATGGAAGAGAAACAGGGAGATGATTGTGAAAACACGAACAGATTAGAATTAGTGAACAAGGAAAGTTATACAACTGAGGATAATTTGGAACTGGAAGTTAAAGAAAAGCCATTAATTAAAATAATTGAGCAACAGGTATCTGGAACTATGGAGTTGAATGATGAACGAAAAAGTGACATCGACGGTTTGAAAGTATGATTGTATACTAAAACTGAAATTTCAGGAGCCATTCTTTACCAAACCATATGTTCTACCATCTACAAAGACATCAGCTGTTGAAAAATAAGCTGCAAAAGATGGAAAGATATGGTATAATTGAGAGAAGTAGTAGTAGTTTTAATAATCCTTTGGTAACTGTAACAAAATATGATGGAGGTGGCTGATTTGTTTTAGACTCTAGGCTTTTGGAAATATTTATACATAGAGAAAAATGACCATCCTGAGAACAAAAGACAAGTTACTGCATACGTTTAAGTGTATTAAACTGATGATAGTTTATGCTTAACTTCTGGATTTGTAACGCCGGAAATGCATATCCTCCTATTTCTATCTATTGTACTACAAATTTTCTCCTTATTTTGTTACCTGAAGATATGACGGTTCTGTGTCTTTGTATATTGTAATTGTTTTACTATTTGTATATATATGCATTTATGTCGATGTATAATTGGTTTGTTTTGTAAATATTATTTGTATTTTTTACGCTGGGTCTGGCCTAGGGAAAACTATGCTATTGAACAACTACATCGATAGGTCGTGTGGAGAACCAAAGTGTTTAGGATCTTTGGTAGTGAACTCTGCATTCAGCAGAGTCTGGGTGGAGGAGGGCAGTGGAGCAGGTGTGTTGTGTGATGCTCCCGGGAGTTGCCGCGCTTTCAGGGTTTGGCAGTATGTAATTGCGCTCGACTTGTTATGTTAGTTTCTGACATGGTGTCGTGGACGGGAAGCGTTAGCTGGCACACATCAAGAGCCCGTTTCGGCTGGAGACCGTGTCAAGAAGAAGGCGCGCCAACATCCAGCTTCTGCAACAGCGACGGCCGACAATGAGTGACTGTCGCCACCTCCTCGATCGACGACTTCAAACCTTCAATCAACCAACAAGGAAGACTGGTAGCACGTAAAGTTTTAGAACTGTATGGCAGATCTCAGCTTTTCAAACTGTTAAATTTTTCTCACTAAATTACAGCAACATATCATGAATTTTTGTTGCTCATTGTCCCAATTGCATTGCCAAGCAGGGTCCCTTCCTTTTCCGAAATGAACCCAAGTGTCGTTGAAATTCAAACGCCAGCATAATTCCATTTCACTGCTTTAATTTCAAAGTTCAATTTAAGTATTCATAGCTGGCTACAATATTTAGATTACACGAGCACAAATTAAGAGTGTGAGTTTTGTTACCGTATTTTAGCTTACCTGTGACTGCAGCTCAGCTTGGTACGTACTAAATTCTACTATTGTTAATTGTTCAGAATCATTTAATTCAAGTTCAAAGTTAAATCTCTTATTTCTAAAATGCGTAGATTCAAGTAGCTTTTGAAATGATTGTTGAGGTACCCCAAGACTAACGGTATTTTACTGAATTTCGATGTGCTTCAAAAACAAAGCTCATTATTAATTTCAATCACTAAATTAACTTTCAGTTTTTCGGTTTTATTAATTCTTTTGCTAAATTAAGTCAGAGTGTAGCGAAATTTATTCCTTCGGACAAACTTTCAGTTTTCACACTACACGTGTCAACCTTCAGTTGCCACGCTTCCAGTGCTAATTATATGTGTAATAACTTTTCTTTTTCAGTTACTATAGTAATTGTCCATAGGACTGGCGACCGTAATTTCCCCCAAATCTCAAATTACCGTTCGTTAATTGTTAACGTAACGGCCGCACATTTACTTTCTTTATTAACTTTACCCCTATTCAAAGTTAATTTCCACCAGTTTCATTTGCATTTTTCCTTTCATTTAGATGTAACCCTTTCCTCCCTCTTTCACCGACAGATTAACTTCGGTGACGACTGCTTTTCCCAAATTTCCATTAGGTACACGCGGTTTAATTTTTCACTGTCATTGAGGTCGATAAGGGAGGGGGAGGTTACACGTGGCAACCTGGTGACAGGACAATCTTCAAATTTGAGGTTGTTCTGGACACGAAATTTGCATTGTGCAAATCTTGTAACGAAGTACTAGTTACGAACAGGCCGTTACGTCAGCAAGAATAAGTAGTGGGAGTAATCCTAATTATATTTGAGATTTGGCATTTATATTGAAAATTTGTAAAATGAGTGAAGGCAACAATTACCAGAATTTGGTAACTTGGGTACGGACAATCATTCGAACAGTGGGAAACGCGCACCGCGTAACCAATTGTTCAGGGGCAGGCGGCTAGCATTAAAGACGCGACAGCCGAATTCCAAACTTTAGAAAATGTTTCGGAATCGGAAGCGAAAATCAAATCTGTACCCCTTGATGACGAATACGAGGGAACATACCTAGAGGAACCAGCTACGGAAGTAAAACCGGTAGTTTCCCGGAATTTAACTGATTTATTGAATGTTTTGATTAATGAAATCAAGAGTCAATCGGTAGAAATTAAAGCTCAGTCTGAAAAAATTGACAGGAAGCTAGACAACCAGAACAAAGCTATTAATGTTGTTAACAACAATGTTGGAGTTGTTAACACAAAAGTTGATAAAATCAAAGAAGATATTGTTAGGATTAATACCGAAATCGGTAATCTTAAACAGGAAATGATAGGAGTTCAGGCGGAAATTGCGAGCATAAATACTCGTTTTGATTCCGAAATTAGCAGAATCGAGAAAAGTGTAGGAGAAGCAGTTGCTCCGATCATCGAGAATAAGGTGACGGAACAAATTCAATTAGTGAAAAAGAGGATCAACAGAAGGTGGAAACTTTAAAGGCTTTAGTATCCGAAGTAGATACTAAAGTGACGAAGCAGGCTAATACCTGCGAAGAGAAAAAAAGGGAAGTAGAAATGCTTTGCGACAACCACTTGCCAAGTAATTGCGAGAGTGTCGGAATTAGAAAAGAAACTCGACGAAAAACAGACCTATGTGCCAATCTGTGCACATAGTTCGGAATTGTTGACGAAAGAGGAGCGGTTCGACCCCTTGAAAAAAGGCGGTATACACGCGACGGATTTCATTAAAAATTGTGAAAGAGTTTTACCCAGATCATGGACTAATGAGAGAAAAATTAATGCGGCTATTGATGTGTTGGCTGGTGATGCCAAGCGTTGTGGCTTAAACTTCAACATTACGAACCTGACTTTTGGCGAGTTTAAAAATTTGTTTCTGGGTGAATACTGGTCAGAGCAAAAACAACAAAGTGTCTGGCGCGAATTTGTCATATCGAGGCCTTTCGATGTGAATTCGCGAGGCTCGATGAAGAAGTTTTGTGAGGGCTGGATCCGCAAGTTGGAATATTTGCGTGATCGCCGCACGGAATCCGAATTAGTCTGGGAACTCTACAAGAAGCTTCCAGATGATACAAAACGCTACGTAGGAAGCAATTACAGGACAATCAATGATTTCCTGGAAAGAGTTGAGGACGAGGACAATTGGCGCAATAATCGCGATAGTGGTGGAGGCCGTGGTAACAACAACGGGTACCACAGCAACCACAACAATGATAACTATGGGAATAATGCGTACCGCAATCTTGGCAGCAATAATAATAGTGGTTCGGGCCGTAATGACAATCGGTACAATGCAAATAATAACAGGAGTGACGGAAACCGGTATCATACTAGCGTGATACGGGTTTCGCAGAATAGTAATAACGCCAGAGGGTGTGATCAGCCGCCTCAGCAGCATCCGGGGAGCGTATCTGCTGGGACGAGACAGGGAAACCATTAGACGCGCCGGTGAGGGGCCGACCGGGCGTGGAGAAATTTTGGCGGCCCAATAACAGTAGAAAACCGAGGTGTCGTCGTTATGAAAATTCCTTATGAAATAATCAACGGCGGGAGAGAGTGCCAGTGTTAAGAGAAAGGAGTGCGCCCACAAGTAGTAGATCAGCTGTAACACGGCAGCAGAAAATACTTTCACTGCCAGTGAGAACAATTTAAGCAGTGTTTCGGAAATCGATTATAAAGTGGCAGCTGTAACACCCACAGCGGAACTGGAGATTGAGTTTAAGAATGATTCGCAAGTGTTGAGAGAAGATGAGATGTCGGATAAAACGTCCGTCATCGAGCGAGGGGATGCAGAGAGGGATGAGGTCTGGTTAAGGCAGTTCCGTCGCTTATACGACGAACTAAGAGATTATAGGGGCCTGTACGAGAGAAGTGATTATGGGGAGCGCGGGCAGGATTTTCCGCGTCTCGTCCCGCAGGAAGATAGTGTTTATGAAATGATAGAAAGTTCTGGCCCTAACCGGCAGACTTTACCAGAAATAGTTGATGTTAATGGGGAGCACGAGCAAGATTCGTCGTGTTTCATACCGCAAGGGCTGGATGTTGAAGTAGTAACGGAAAGTTCTGGCCCTAACCGGCAGACTTTGCCAGAAATAGTTGATGTTAATGGGGAGCACGAGCAAGATTCGTCGTGTTTCGTCCCGCAGGAGTTGTATGTTGAAGTAGTAACGGAAAGTTCTCGCCCTAACCGGCAGACCTTACCAAAAGTTATAGTGGTAGAAGTAGCCGACCCATCCGACGCAAAACTCCAGTTTAAACATTGCGAGAGTATTAAGGCGAAAGATTACGAGGATTTTGGTGATAGCCGGACACGATTGGTAGAAAAGCACGTAGATTACAGCGTGTATGAGGTTAGAGCTGACGTTATACGGTCGGATGATAGTAGTGTGGGTTGCGCAGATCCAGAGGAAGTAATTGCACATACTGCTGGGCACATTCCTCCAGGTAGATTGACAGATGAGATCACTCTGGCCAAAGAGGAATTAACGAAGGTGACAATTAGTGAATCGATAGCAAGGCAGCACTCACTAGTTGACGAGTTACAGGAAAAGGTTTCAGTATTGAAGGCGAAGCTACAGACTAAGCCTGAGGACAAACGTGTTGAAATTAAAACTGTATGTGAACAGAGGCTGAAAAAGCCACCAGATAAGCCGGATTTAGGATCAAAGCCGGATGGTTTTTCCTGGAATGACCCGGATATATATAGACGAGGATTTATTGTGGGGAAAATAAAGAAACAGTCGATGATAAGTGTAGACAGATAGTAGTGTCTGTTAATATGCACGGCCTACAACTAAACGTGTTGATTGATACCGGTGCAGAATTGAGTGCTGTATCTGGGAAAATATTTCAGTTACTGAAAGACAGACCTGGTATCGTAGTTATGCCAGTAACAGGAGTGAAAATTATCGGTGCTACTGGGTGCTAAACAGGTCACAAAACCGATTTTTGTCAACTTCGAGATATGTGGGGCACGATTTGAACAAGAGTTTGTCGTCGTGCCAGACTTAACTACGGAAGTAATTATCAAGTTAGATTGGCTATTAAAGTACTGTGCAGTGATTAATTGCGAAAGCAAAACATTGACATGTACATCACAAGATAAAACAATAGAAGTTAGTTTTGACAAGGCAGGAGACGGTGTGCAAAGGCAATACCAGCATATACACATTGTTAACTGGCTGGATGCCATTGACGTAGGCATGAATTTGAACTACTGTAACGTGAGGAAATCCTGTTAGATGACAGAAGTAAAAGTTTAGTGGAAGAGATAATAAAATTCCCTCCACGGATTGACATTAGTATTGGTGTGAAAAAAGATCGTTTGCGAGAAATAATGAAGCTAAAAGCCGATGCTCGCATACGTCGTCATGACGCTAAAGCGCGTTTTGCTAAGTTTGCAATCGGAGACTTAGTACTTGTAAAAGCTCATGAGAAATCGAGCGAGATAGACAATGAAATCTGTCATTGGTATACCTCACACAAATGCTTATTGCTTAGAGTATCCAAGCTCTGGAAAGCTATTAGGTATACGGAACATTGTAGACTTGAAATTGTACCAACCAAGGATTGATTAATACCACAGAAAGGGTAATTTGTACAGTATGTAAAAATAGAGTGTAAGATTTAAGGATGTGCCATGTTGCGATGCTTTTGCCTGACCTAGAGGTCGTTAAAGAAGTTGTCTTTAATAAGTAATTAATTTTGATTAAATGATTTAAGAGTAACTGATTAGTAAACAATTGAAAAATCCAAGCTGGTAGTTTAAGTTTTCAGCTGAGTCACAGTAGATTAAGGAAAGTAAATATGATTTTGTAACTAGCTGTAAGATCTCATAAAGATGTACTTAGACGCTGTTTTAAGTTTCAGGCTAGTACATGCGTGTGATGACGGACAGTGTCGAGTTATCCACTGTGATAGTGTTAATGGACTCCTTGAGATTACTCGGGAGTGAGTTTTTCCGAAAGAATTCAGTGAAACGGACGTTCTGGAAATGCCGTCACAAGGGCGAGTGAGATCAAGCGTGCCGCACAGGCGGGCGCAACAATACTGGCGAGGCGGAGCCGCTGTCGGCTCTTGTGCCGCTGTTGGCATTCTTTGTACTTGCGGGTATGGAAGGCGGAGTTGTTTTTCTTCCCGGACAGCCTATGTGAAAAAATTCTGTTGTCAATATTTATGTTTTCATCGATCTGATGTACATTATTTTCTTGTTTAGCGTTAAGTTGACTCTCATGGCGTAAATATTAATTATGAAAAGGTTATATAAAATGTGTATTCTATGTAATTAATTATTAATTTGCGTATTTTGATATACCTGTTTTTTATGACCATGTACTCTGGTTAATTTTGTAAATAGAATTCCATTTCTTGATACTGTTAGGAATTTTGATGATTTAAGAATAGCTAAACCATTTTCTATGTTTTCTATGAATTTTAATATGCTGTCAAACTGTTTTCTTTTGTGTAAGATGACAGAGTGGAATAAGATTAGGAGTGTCTCCACTCAATTATTATGGTCTAAAAATTGATTTATGGTTGATTAGCCTAATGCTAAATTGTCTTGATGTTTTGGGCATATGCATTTCCGCTGTTTTTTTTTTCTTTTAGGGACATTTTCTGAGTCTGCTTAGGTTACACGAACATCCTCAGACAATGTGGGGCACATGTAATGCCAGAAACGCATATCCTCCTATTTCTATCTATTGCACTATAAATTGTTTTCCTTATTTTGTTACCTGAAGATATGACGTTTCTGTATCTTTGTATATTGCAATTGTTTTACTATTTGTATATATATGCATTTACGTCGATGTATAATTGGTTTGTTTTGTAAATATTATTTGTATATTTACGCTGGGTCTGGCCTAGGGAAAACTATGCTATCGAACGACTACATCGATAGGTCGTGTGGAGAACCAAAGTGTTTAGGATCTTTGGTAGGGTTAGCTCTGCCGCGTGGAGCGCGGGCAGAGCAGAGAGGGAGTCTGGCTGGAGGAGGGCAGTGGAGCAGGTGTGTTGTGTGACGCTCCCGCGAGTTGCCGCACTTTCGGGGTTTGGCAGCATGTAATTGCGCTCGACTTGCGATGTTAGCCTCTGACATGGTGTCGCGGACGGGAGCGTTAGCTGGCACACATCAAGAGCCCGTTTCGGCTGGAGACCGTGTCGAGAAGAAGGCGCGCCAACATCCAGCTTTTGCAACAGCGACGGCCGACAATGAGTGACTGTCGCCACCTCCTCGATCGACGACTTTAAACCTTCAGTCAACCAACAAGGAAGACTGGTAGCACGTAAAGTTTTAGAACTGTATGGCAGATCTCAGCTTTTCAAACTGTTAAGTTTTTCTCACTAAATTACAGCAACGGAGCATGAACCTTTGTTGCTCATTGTCCCAATTGCATTACCAAGCAGGATCCCTTCCTTTTCCGGAATGAACCCGAGTGTCATTGAAATTCAAACGGCAGCATTAAAGTAATATCATTCGATTTCACTGCTTTAATTTCAAAGTTCAGTTAAGGTATTCATAGCTGTCTACAATATTTAGATTACACGAGCACAAATTAAGAGTGCGAGTTTTGTTACCGTATTTTAGCTTACCTGTGACTGCAGCTCAGCTTGGTACGTACTAAATTTTACTATTGTTAATTGTTCAGAATCATTTAATTCAAGTTCAAAGTTAAATCTCTTATTTCTAAATTGCGTGGATTCAAGTAGCTTTTGAAATGATTGTTGAGGTACCCCAAGACTAACCGTATTTTACTGAATTTCAATGTGCTTCAAAAACAAAGCTCACTGTTAATTTCAGTCACTAAATTAACTTTCAATTTTCCGGTTTTATTAATTCTTTTGCTAAATTAAGTCAGAGGTAGCGAAATTTATTACTTCTGACAAACTTTCAGTTTTCACACTACACATGTCAACCTCCTGTTGCCACACTTCTAGTGCTAATTATATGTGTAATAACTTTTCTTTTTCAGTTACTATAGTAATTGTCCATAGGACTGGCGACCGTAATTTCCCCCAAATCTCAAATATCTAATTACCGCTAGTTAATTGATAACGTAACAGCCGCACATTTACTTTCTTTATTAACTTTACCCCTTTTCAAAATTAATTTCCACCAGTTTCATTTGCATTTTTCCTTTCATTTAGATGTAACTCTTTCCTCCCTCTTTCACCGACAGATTAACTTCGGTGACGATTGCTTTTCCCAAATTTCCATTAGGTACACGCCGTTTAATTTTTCACTGTCATTAAGGTCGATAAGTGAGGAGGAGGTTACGATTCCATCAAGTTCCATTTGCTCCAGAATCTTCGAAATGTACAACATTTTTGGTACAATGATAAATTCTATCAGTATTGTGTTGTATCATGTGGTTCAAATGTATCAGTAGATGAGTTGACGAGAGCTTTGGATCAACTGTTAGATCAGGAATGATTTAAATTAATTATATCTGTTGACAATATTTTGCCTCGCACTCAGAGTTGGGACGAACAAACAGCATTGTTACTAAAAGCAGTGTTAGAGACATTGAGACCATGTGGAATGATGTCAAAAATGGAAAAATGGAAATTTGTGCTTAATGAACTGAAATTTTTGGGACATTGTATTACTGAAAAAAGTATATTACCAGATTTAGAAAAAATGAGAGCCACTGTTGAGTTCCCAAAACCAAAAAATAATAACAACTTCTCCCCCATTTGCTTCACCTGGTCCTACTCAACGCAACAAGCCACCTTCCTAGATGTTGACCTCCACCTCAGAGATGGCTACATCAGTACCTCCGTCCATATCAAACCTACTAACCACCAGCATTACCTCCACTTCGACAGCTGCCACCCGTTTCATACCAAGAAGTCCATTCCATACAGCCTAGCTACCCGTGGGTGTCACATCTGCAATGACAAGCAGTCCCTTTCTAAATATGCCGAGGGTCTCGCTGAAGCCTTCACTGACCGTAATTATCCTCCCATCCTCGTTCAAAAACAAATCTCCCGTGCCTTATCTTCCCAGTCTCCCACCACCACCCAAAGTCCCACAGTCCGGCCACAGAGGAGCATTCCCCTCGTAAGGTCAGTACCATCCGGGACTGGAGCAACTGAATTAATTTCTCCACCAGAGTTTTGATTACCTCTCGTCGTGCCCTGAAATGAGAAATGTCCTACCCACTATCCTTCCCACCCCTCCTACCGTGGTATTCCGCCGTCCACCAAAACTACACACAATACTTGTCCATCCTTACACAACCCCTGCTCCCAATCCCTTACCTCATGGCTCATACCCCTGTAATAGACCTAGATGCGAGACCTGTCCCATACATCCTTCTACCACCACCTACTCCAGTCTGGTCACTAACATTACCTATGACATCAAAGGCAGGGCTACCTGTGAAACCAGTCATGTGATTTACAAGCTAAGTTGCAACCACTGTGCTGCATTCTATGTAGGCATGACAACCAACAAGCATGAATGGCCACCGACAAACTGTGGCCACAAAACAAGTGGACCACCCTGTAGCTGAAAACGCTGCCAAACATGATATCTCTCATCTCAATGACTGCTTTACAGCCTGTGCCATATGGATCCTTCCCACCAACACCAGCTTTTCTGAATTGTGCAGGTGGGAACTTTCCCTGGAATACATCCTACGCTCCCATAACCCTCCTGGCCTCCACTTTCGTTAGTCACTGTTCACACCCTCCGTGTTCCCATTCCAGCACTACACAGCTGTCATTTCACCGCCACACCTAGTCTTTTAATTTCTTTTATTTCTCTCCTTTCCCCTACTTACCCCCTCCCCCTCCGCACCTTCTCTCCCACCCTTCGTCTAAACTGCAACACTTCACTGTCCGCCAGTTCCACCTTACTATCCCTACCCATCCCTGCCCCAGCCTCCTCCTTACCCCCACCCAGTCGCCACTCCCATCACGCACTGGTGCTGCTACTCGCAGTGTAGTTTCAGCTATCTGAGACTGTAGATGTGAGTACTAATTGTGCTTGCGTGAATGTGTGTGTGCGTATGTGTGTCTACTGCTGACAAAGGCCTTAATGGCCGAAAGCTATGTTTGTGTGAATCTTTTTATTGTGCCTATCACGGCTCAGCATCTCCAGTATATGCTGAGTAGCAACTTTCCTCCTCTCGTATTGTTACATTCCATCCTGGATTTTCCATTGTTTGATTTTTGCCCGATGGCTTTTCTTCGATCCTAACCCTGTGCTGTTTTCCTTTGTAACTACTTTCTTTTCGGCCGCTATACTCAATGTCCATCCTGCTTTCTTTCCTTTCCTGTGTTTCTGTTGTTGCCTTGCGAACCGCACTGCACGCACTACTTATGAGCCACACTGTATCAATGGACTCGGCCGCGCACATCTGACGGCGTCAAGAACACGCTGATTGTTGGTGCAGCATCTTATGTCCCACATTACTCCCACCGATATAATTCAGCCTATACCTTCAAACTGATCACGCTCCCTGTGTCAGTTCTCGTATTTTTGCGTTTTATCTCCCGCACTTTTCTGGTGCCACATGATCTTACATCTCTAACTACGAACCCCTCCCCACCCCCTACACTTTCTCCGTTCTATCCCTTTTCGCACCCACTATATCCACCTCATCCAGTCACATCTGCTGTCCCCCTTCTCTATGCTTATCTGCCCTCAAACCTGCAACCCACAGTAATACACTTATATTTATTAGTTATTCTCTACTTTGACCTTTGTGACTTCTCGCCAATTTTAGTGCGTGTTCACCTTCAATTATCGTCGTCTTCCTCAGATTTCATCTCTTTTTTTCCCCCTGTGCATCCATTTCGCACTTTTCACCCGCATTTGGGTGTATTTTTGGGTAATTTTTCGGACGTAATTCTACTTTCTTACGTATTTTTTCGCATTTTTGCACCACCATGGATCCTTGCTCCTTCCATCTGCGTCAATACAGAAAAGTTTTCTTATCCCTAGCTAGATCCCAGTCCCACATTCTGTTCTGCGTTGTTGCTTGGCTCATGAAATCCACCCTAATGGCCTTACGATCAAATTACCCATCTCTGGTTGCCACCCCTCCTTCCACAATGACCTCCATCTGTTCAGATTCTGCCAATGCTTAGCCCTCACCAACAAAGTCCTGTAAAACCATATCAACCAAGCCCAATCCTCCTTGCACCATCTTCTCTCCATCCACAAAATTCTCCTGCTATTTAATCCCAGATTCCTGGAACCCGTAACACACATTGAAACACTTGCCCTGCAGAAACTTGAGCAACATGCACAACGCCACCTCAAAAAGCTCTCCATTCTGCTCACTTCCTACTCCCGCCTCAGCGTACCACTGTTCACCACTTCAACAACAACCTCGAAACCTCCCCCATGCCCCCTCATAGCTGACAAACCTTGTCTCACAGACCTACTACACTTACCCCACCCTCCGAAACTCCCTCCCACCGCCACACAGAACTCAAATCCTAAACAGACCCGCAACACAGTCATGAACCTTTCCTCCAGAAGCCTTAATCCCACAGAAATATCAGTCCTTTCCAAAGGCCTCACCTTTTTCCTCACTCCCAAATTCAACCATGCAGGACTAGTTAAAGACCTTCTCTCCTTCTTCCAGTCCCTACAGTGGAAACACTTTTTCACCACCAACCCGACCAATCAGACTCAAGCAAAGTCCATCACTGAACCTTGCCTAACTAAGTTCACTCCTCCAGCCAACCGTGATCCATCCTTACTGCCTCCAAACCACCCCCCATTAGCATGCCAGAATTTCTTATCCTCAAACCTTACCTCATCATCATTCCCCAAATCCCTCAGCATGCATACTAACCTTACATCCGCAGAAAGAACCACAGTCCACCTTCTAAAAACTGATCCCGATCTTATAATCCTACCTGCAGACAAAGGCTCCACCACCGTAGTTTTGAACCGCAAGGATTGCTTGGCAGAAGGACTCTGTCAGCTGTCAGATACTTCCACCTACAAACCATGTCACAGTGATCCCATTCCAGCAATCCAGCAGGATCTCCAGTCACAACTCGAATACTTAGGCCCATTCCAGAACCTCTCCCAAAGAGTCCATCTCTCTACTTACCCCCACCACTCCCCACACTCCCACCTTCTACATGCTTCCTAAAGTCCATAAACCCAACCACCCAGGACACCCAATTGTGACCGAGCGAGGTGGCGCAGTGGTTAGACACTGGACTCACATTCGGAAGGACGACGGTTCAATCCCGCGTCCGGCCATCCTGATTTAGGTTTTCCGTGATTTCCCTAAATCACTCCGGACAAATGCCGGGATGGTTCCTCTGAAAGGGCACGGCCAACTTCCTTCCCCATCCTTCCCTATTCCGATGAGACCGATGACCACGCTGTCTGGTCTCCTTCCCCAAACCAACCAACCAACCAACCAACACCCAATTGTGGCCGGTTACTGTGCCCCACTGAGAGAATCTCTGCTCTCGTAGACCAACATCTTCAACCTATTACCCGGAACCTATCCTCCTATATAAAAGATACCAACCATTTCCTCAAACAACTCTCCACAGTTCCTCTCTCTTTACCTCATGATGCCTTGCTCATCACTATTGATGCCACCTCCCTGTACACTAACATTCCTAATGCCCATGGCCTTACTGCTATCGAACACTACTTTTCCAAATGCGCTATGGATTCCAAACCAACACCCTCCTTCCTAGTCTCCATGACCAACTATATTCTCACCCACAATTACTTTTCCTTTGAAGGCATTACCTACAAACAAATCTGCAGTACGGATATGGGCACCCACATGGCACTATCCTATGTTAACTTATTCATGGGCCATCTAGAGGAATCCTTTCCAAAAACCCAGAATCCTAAACCCCTCACCTGGTTCAGATTCATTGATGACATCTTTGTAACCTGGATTGGAGGTGAAGACCCCTTATTCACTTTCCTCCAGAACCTCAACACTTCTCCCCCATTTGCTTCACCTGGTCCTACTCAACCCAACAAGCCACCTTCCTAGATGTTGACCTCTGCCTCAGAGATGGCTACATCAGTACCTCTGTCCATATCAAACCTACTAACCAGCAGCAATACCTCCACTTTGACACAGCTGCCACCCGTTTCATACCAAGAAGTTCCTTCCGTACAGCTTAGCCACCTGTGGTCATTGCATCTATAGTGACGAGCAGTCCCCCTCTAAATATACCTAAGCCTTCACTGACCGTAATTATCCTCCCATCCTTGTACAAAAACAAATCTCCTGTGCCTTATCTTTCCAGTCTCCCAACACCTCCCAAAGTCCTACAGTCCGGCCACAGAGGAGCATTCCCCTCGTAAGGTCAATACCATCCGGGACTGGAGCAACTGATTTACATTCTCCACCAGGGTTTCGATTGCCACTCGTTGTGCCCTGAAATGAGAAATGTCCTACCCACTATCCTTCCCACCCCTCCTACTGTGGTATTCCGCCGTCCACCAAACCTACACAATATACTCGTCCATCCTTACATGACCCCTGCTCCCAATCCCTTACCTCATGGCTCATGCCCCTGTAATAGACCTAGACGCAAGATTCGTCCCATACATCATCCTACATCTACTCCAGTCCGGTCACTAACATTACCTATCACATCAAAGGTAGGGCTACCTGTGAAACCAGTCATGTGATCTACAAGCTAAGCTGCAATCACTGTGCTGCATTCTATGTAGGCATGACAACCAACTAGTTGTCTGTCCGCATGAATGGCCACCGACAAACTGTGGCCAAAAAACAAGTGGACCACCCTGTAGCTGAACACGCTGCCAAACATGATACCCTCATCTCAATGACTGCTTCACGGCCTGTGCCATATGGCCTTCCCACCAACACCAGCTTTTCTGAATTGTGCAGGTGGGAACTTTCCCTGGAATACATCCTACGCTCCCATAACCCTCCTGGCCTCCACCTTCGTTAGTCACTGTCCACACCCATCTAGCCCCCTCCCTGTTCCCATCCAGCACTACATAGCCGTCATTTCACTGCCACACTCAGTCTTTTAATTTATTTTATTTTTATTTCTCTCCTTTCCACTACTTACCCCCTCCCACCTCCGCACCTTCTCTCCTACCATCCGTCTAAACTGCAACTCTTCACTGTCCGCCACTCCCACCATACTATCCCTTCCGCCTCCCTGCCCCAGCCTCCTCCTTACCCCCACCCAGTCGCCACTCCCATCATGCACTAATGCTGCTGCTCACAGTGTAGTTTCAGCTCTCTGAGACTGTAGATGTGTGTGCTAGTTGCGCTTGCATGAGTGTGTGTGTGCGTGTGTGTATGTGTGTCTACTGCTGACAAAGGCCTTAATGGCCAAAAACTATGTTTGTGTGAATCTTTTTATTGTGCCTATCACGGCTCAGGATCTTCGCTATATGGTGAGTAGCAACTTTCTTTCTCTCGTATTGTTACATTCCACCCTGGATTTTCCATTGTTTTAATTATTAAATATGTAGACATCCTTGTAGGGGCTAAGTTTATTTCTCTGAGTGTGGCAAGAAACCACAGACCGTGTGAGGATTACCCACCTAAATTACAGGAAACTGGAGCTTACCAAAATTATTCTTACAATGGCACTTTTCAAAAATTACTTCTGTTTCAGAGGTTAACTATTGCAATCAAGTAAATGGGTTAACAATGGGGTCTTGCTGAAACTTTGCCTACATATTCATGCAATATTAAGGATAAATCCTTTTTAGCAACAGCAATTAGATAATGAGATAGTGTACTACAGTAGGTATGCTGACAACACCATCATCTTAATAAATGGAAGAGATGGTGAAATAGATGAACGACATAATCAGGTTACTCTTCTGCACCACGATATAGAGCTTACCACTGAAAGAGAAGTAAATGGAAGAGGAGCAATGGTATACGTGTCTTCATGGTGATCCCACACATGCACTCACAGATCCAAGGAGAAATCCAAGAAAGGAACAAGGCCTTACACATGTTTGCAAAAGTGACAGCAAAAGCAAGGAAGTGTTGCCGAAGCTGATTCTCATAAGCTTCCCAGTCTTCAGTCACGTCATTGTAAGGAGGAAAGGAGAGGGGGGACACCAACAGTATGGAAGCCTGTGTAGTCAATGTGGCCGACAAGTTCAAGATAGCAACTGTTAGAGCCTGCTGTTGCTTGAGGGCAGATCGGAGCACTGCCTACATGGACAGAAGAACCAAAGAAACGACCAAATAGACTAAGCACGCAGAGATGAAAGCCACACTCGTAGTGAACTGAATCATACTGCAAGATACAACCAAAGTTTGCTCTTCTTCCACATACAAGCAAACAACTGTTGACAACATAGACACAAACAACAGACAAACAATCCAGGTACTGATACAAGCAGCAGCTGACAATAAGCGTGAACAAGATACGAGGGCGAGTGCCTGCTGCACTGTGCTTATAAAGAGGAGGGATCCAGTAGACAGAGCAGCAGATGCTATGCCGTGTGCACAATTCATGTGAACCACTGGAAGCGGCCTGTGGTAGCTGGCCCATGCAGAAGCTGTTGGTGGAATACTCAAAGTGTAGCACGATGGCTGCCTGTTGCTGGAGCACATATCCATGTTGTACCTCCTCCATGACAATGTTTGTAAGGGAAATTATTTGTTAACATATTTTGACAACTTTGGATGTTTGACGATTTCTGGAGAAAATTATTTTCTCATGTTTCCACTTGCTCTATTGTATATATTATATGGTGATCTGTTCAAATGGCTCTGAGCACTATGGGACTTAACATCTATGGTCATCAGTCCCTTAGAACTTAGAACTATTTAAACCTAACTAACCTATAGACAGCACACAACACCCAGTCATCACGAGGCAGAGAAAATCCCTGACCCCGCCGGGAATCGAATCCGGGATATGGTGATCTGTCACTGTAAACAATTTTTAATATGTTGCGACTTGAGTCAAATCTAAAATGTTTATCTTCATGTTTTTTCCACTTATTCTTTACACTTTGTCACTGTATCAATAATATTAACGTGTCATATATGGATGCTTATCTGAGCTTTGACAATATGTTCCTGCTCTTTGGCATGGTGTAGGTTCTCTTCCTACTTGCCAACATCTTTCAAGATGTGTTCTGTACCAAATAATGCTCACGAATTCAGTTCTGTCTAGTTTTTCAGTATGAAAATTACAAAATGTTATTTTTGCTTTTGTATTTCATTTCTATGAAGATGTTGGCTTATGTCATGATGATTTATGATGATTATAACTTGCATCACATCTGATTACATCGTAAAAATATAAGTTCCCAATACACTGTGTAAGTTGTTTACTTTATTCATGATTATTTTGGCGATGACATATTGTGCCTTAGTTTGGCTTTTTATTATGTCTAGCCACAGAAGATGGTCTGTTAAATGACTGAAACTGGATGTGTAATAATAATTTTTGGAGTAATACAGCTGTGTGCAATACTGAGTTCTCACCATTCCTTTTCGTTTATTTTATTTCTCCTTATATTATCAAAATGTAGACAAGCATTAAATTGTTAAGTTCGAAATACATATAACGTTAACTTTTCAGCACAGTTACTTTATATCATAAAACAATTTGTAGTTTTGATTTTCTCATGGAGCCTCTTGAAGAAAGGGGGCATCATCTCATACTTGGATAAACAGTGTAAAAGTTTATTATATCAAAATGTCTTTAAGTAGCAGATATTTGAACAGAAAACAATTTTAAAACATTCATTATCATTTGCGAAGAAGAAATAAAAGTTATTTTTTTTCTTGGCAATATTAATAAACAACCCATTGACTAGGAAATCAACAAGAAGATGTATACACCTTTAAAAATCACCTAACGTTAACCAAAAGTTGCTTGTCAAAAACAAATACTGAAGATTCACATCTGTTACACGTTTATCGAGAGCAGGCTCAGTCTGCAGGAAGATTACTTCAAGAAAGGTCAACAGAGTGAGCAGTAGATATGATCCACCAGTTTAACAACAATAGGCAGTCTAACTGTAAAATCTAAATTTCCAAGGCTGGAAGTATTACAATCAATAAAATTTTCCAGGCTATTGTGCCGTGGTTGAATCAATTTCACATTGAAACCCAATATTTCGCCCCCATCTGTGGAGGACATTTTCAAGGGGGATTGTAACTTCTTTGAGTATCTGATTCACATCCAGTTGGCTGTTGTCGATTGCCATTGCCCGCTTTTGCTATCACCCCAATGTGGAAAACTGGTACCCATCTTCTTGAACACCAGAATCCAGATATCACTCAATTTCGTGCCCCCCCCCCCCCCCCTTCCTACTGAAATTCCTCGGATTTTTTACAATCTCTATGGCCTCTGTACTTGTTGCTGCCATTACTTGAGTCCTAGTAAAATGAATGTGGTGGTTTCCTGGCTGCAAAGCATGTTCCGCTGATTTGTCAATCTCTCCTCTTCATCCAGAGGTAAAAGGAGCGTTAAGACCACTGAGCAGATCATAACAATGCACAAGTGCCTGTGAGATCAAAAGTTTTCATGCCTTTCATTAAGGACATTACTGATAGCATTGAAAAATGGAACATTGTGGTAATCTACAAACCCACCCGGAAGATCACTTAAAATTGGCTAAGGATGCTTGTCAACCACTGGAAAAAGCACGATTTTATGGAATTCCAGGTACTTGTGGGGAGGTGTAAGTGGGTACTACAAAAAGAATGGCCAAAATATGACTACAGGAGCACAAGGACAATTGCAGAAGAGGGGAGATTGACAGATCATCTGTGGCATAACATGCTTTGCAGCCAGGAGACCACCACATTCATTTTGATAGGACTCAAGTACTGGGAGCCACAAGCAGGTACCATGAAAGGCTATACAGAGAGGCCATAGAGATTGAAAAACACCCCAGGAATTTCAATAGGAAGGAGAAGGGCATGAAATTGAATGACATCAAGATTCTGGTGCTGAAGATGATGTATTTCAGCCTTCCACTATTGACTGATAGCAACAGTGGACGATAGCAATCGACAACAACCAACTATGCTCATGTGTTCAAAACATGTGACATCATATCATTGTGGGGAAACATGCATAAACAGAATTTTGCTGCAGTCCGTAGTGAGCTAGGGTGCGAATCAGACACTCAAAGAAGCTATGATTCACCTTGAAAATGCCCTCTGCAAATGGGGATGAAATGTTGGGTTTAAATGTGAAATCCATCCAATCGTGGCACAATAGACCAGAACATTTTAGTAACTGTGAATAGGCAGGCTGTGGTTACAATTGGCAGCTTCTACACGATGTAGTTGGCAGTCCAGACATTGACCAATACCCAGTACTACACAATGTGGCCAGGCAATGCTGCAAGCAACCAACCACAACAGGTATGTACGCACAGCAGTGGCAGATGACGAGACGCAGTCAATGCTTCGTGTGCAACAACCTGGTAGAGTCCACCCTACCAAAGGCTGGTGAGTTCTGTTTCTTCAATATATCTCATTGTACTGTGACCTCTTAATTGCAACTGATGCTGTCATTTTGACAATTAATAGAGTAAGCATGTCAGGTAAGATATATGATTGAGGTGTCAAACAATATTCAATGTTGATAAAGATCATACTGAAGGACTTTAGTTCGTTGCTGCAATAGATAAACAAATAAAATATCTCATTTGTAGCTAGTATTCTCTTAGTAAGGACACAACGCCAGTTTTTGGACTATTTGTACTAATATTTGTTTGTGGATTCACATAATGACTCTCTTAGAGGGAAAATGGCTTCAGAAACAATTATGCAAGCTGTTCCAAACCTGAGAAATCAAATGAACAAAGAATTTGATTGAATATACAATGATTGGTTCAAACTGTTGACAGATTTTCTCAAATGAATGAAAAGTTTGATCAGATGTGCTATATCTGCAGGTATCAGATATTGGTGTGCACACTGGAGTTCTGGAAGAAATGGAGGAACCCACTAGGTGGGAGAGCCAGCCTGCAGAAGAGTAACCCAAACTATCCAAAGCTGTCACCACAACAATGACAACAGGGCCAAGACCAGTGGAGAGACATATCCAAGCCACGACCAAAGAGAATAACTGAGTGTCAAGCTAGGTAGTTATCAAACAGACCTAGTACAGTGAAGATAGATCCAAAAGTATCAGGCATGAGAACTGAACTGACCGGCAGTACACTGGACGCTGCCTATATGCTGTCCACATGAAAAGCTACTGGTTGCAGTACTCACATGGTGAGATGGTGTTGCTCTCACCTAGCGAGCACAATGCACTACAGCCGCAGTGTCTGTCCCCTAACAGCTATCTACATCCATCTCTTCTGGCTGGAATTTAACCTCTGTGGCACCTTATACCAGAAGATGGATAACAGATTTTCTAGCTTTAATGATAAACTACATGATTTTGGTTCTCATTTCAATCAAAATAGAAATACCAGCATATAATGAAGGGGTAAAAAATCACAACACCAAGAAATAATTAATGCAGAGTAATGAAATATTAGGAATACACTTGTCTAAGTAATATATGTAAGTGATTAACATTGCAAGATCACAGGTTAATGTGAGTGTGAGATAAGCCATTGTAAATCTGAAATGTTGGTACATTAATTACTTGTGTAACCAACAGAATGTTAAATACGAACATTGTGTTATACACGTGCTGGATGTCAGTTTGTGGGATGGAGTTCCATTCCTGTTGCACTTGGTCAGTCAATACAGGGACGGATAGAGCTGGTTGTGGATGACATTTGAGTTGTTGTCCAATAATATCCTGTATATGCTCAATTGGAGGCAGATCTGGTGATCAAGCAGGCTAAGACAACATGTCAACACTCTGTAGAGCATGTTGTGTTATCCAGTTGGAAAACACCCCTAGAATCCTGTTCATGAATGGCAGCACAATAGCAGGCTGGTGATTCCTCAGGAAAACCTGGAATTCTTAGGGAATTACATTTTACCTTGAAAAATCAGGGAAATCTCAGGGAATTTCAGAAATTTCATAAAATCTCAAGGAATTCTGCATTTTTAACAAAGCATTGTAATTTAATGGCTCTTATCTTGGTACAACTCCATTTCTTGATGTTCCAACCAAATATCAAAGGGCACTGTAGCAAGTATCGATAAGGAGATCACACATTATCACCAACATAGTTTTGGTTCTTGTTTCGAAACCAGAGGTTGGCTGTATGTCCCCTGTACTTCCCGGTAGGATTCTTCAAATCACTGCCTCAGGAATATTGGAGTTCTTGAACTTATGGAACTTTACTGGCATGAAATACATTTATGGATATATCTGCGTACAATTTTACACCTTATTCAAAACTTACTAATTTCAAAATATGTGAAGTCTCACAGCCCACCAATATCTTTTATGTGTTTTCCTTTTTTCTGTTTTGCAAGGACAAAATATAATTATTTTCACTCAGAACTGCAATTGCACTGGCCTTGATTCATGTTTATGTTGTTTACGTTGGCTGTGTATGAGTTAAATTTAAAGTTGTCTTGAATGTGTCAGTGTCACACTGTAAATATCGGCCAATGTTGGCACCAATGTGCAGTCGAAGGGAACAGAGACTTGCGTTACAACATTGTTTGACACATAACAAGTGTTTTGTGAAATATGGTTTTTTTTAAAGTTAATACGCTCCAGTGATTAAATTTTATTCTCAAATTTTAATCATTACAAGAAAGGTGAGGTTAAAATATTGTTTTCAGTATAACATTTACTGTGTGTTTTCACAGCTAACTTTAGCAAATATGCATTTTCAACATATTATTTGAAGTCAATGTAAAATGCATTACACATCTTATGTAAAATAAAATTGATAAACCAGGTTACAGTATATAAACTAGCTAGATCCATGTTCACATGATATCTCAGCACACGTATTTAAATCTTATTCCTGCTAATTTGAACATATCTTACACTTTTTCTTTTTTGCAGTGTTTAGTTTCTAATCCCCTAGCATATTTTCTGCTTGTAGTTAAATGTTCATGTTTTTGGAAAAGTTTGTTTAAGTTGTTGATGTTAAAAAGATAATTATTAATCTGCTTTAATGAAAGGGAAGTAGATAGGTTCAACATCATTACGAGTTCTTAAGCTGTGTATATACTGAACTTGAAACATGTTTTCAAAACATATTTCTGTTTGCTACTTATGGACTTCATTTTGAAACCTGTTTTGAAATATGGAAAAAAGTATCCATAGCAATGTCAGTATGGATAAAAGGAAACAATTCTTCAGGTGGCTAATACATGTCATCTGCTCACTGCCGCACAGCATTAGTGCATGTTTATATGTTGGACCCCCCACGAACCATGGACCTTGCCGTTGGTGGGGAGGCTTGCATGCCTTAGCAATACAGATGGCCGTACTGTAGGTGCAACCACAACGGAGGGGTATCTGTTGAGAGGCCAGACAAACGTGTGGTTCCTGATGAGGGGCAGCAGCCTTTACAGTAGTTGCAGGGGCAACAGTCTGGATGATTGACTGTTCTGGCCTTGTAACACTAACCAAAACAGCCTTGCTGTGCTGGTACCGCGAACGGCTGAAAGCAAGGGGAAACTACAGCTGTAATTTTTCCCGAGGGCATGCAGCTTTACAGTATGGCTAAATGATGATGGCGTCCTCTTGGGTAAAATATTCCGGAGGTAAAATAGTTCCTCATTCCGATCTTCGGGCGGGGACTACTCAAGAGGACAGCGTTATCAGGAGAAAGAAAACTGGCGTTCTATGGATTGCAGCGTGGAATGTCAGATCCCTTAATCGGGCAGGTAAGTTAGAAAATTTAAAAAGGGAAATGGATAGGTTAAAGTTAGATATAGTGGAAATTAGTGAAGTTCGGTGGCAGGAGGAACAAGACTTTTGGTCAGGCGAATACAGGGTTATAAATACAAAATCAAATAGGGGTAATGCAGGAGTAGGTTTAATAGTGAATAAAAAAATAGGAGTGCGGGTAAGCTACTACAAACAGCACAGGGAACGCATTATTGTGGCCAAGATAACACGAAGCCCACGCCTACTACAGTAGTACAAGTTTATATGCCAACTAGCTCTGCAGATGATGAAGAAATTGATGAAATGTACGATGAGATAAAAGAAATTATTCAGGTAGTGAAGAGAGACAAAAATTTAATAGTCATGGGTGACTGGAATTCGAGATTAGGAAAAGGGAGAGAAGGAAACACATTAAGTGAATATGGATTGGGGGTAAGATACGAAAGAGGAAGCCGTCTGGTAGAATTTTGCACAGAGAATAATTAATCATAGCTAACACTTGGTTCAAGAATCACAGAAGAAGGTTGTATACATGGAAGAATCCTGGAGATACTAGAAGGTATCAGATAGATTATATAATGGTAAGACAGAGATTTAGGAACCAGGTTTTAAATTGTAAGACATTTCCAGGGGCAGATGTGGACTCTGACCACAATCTATTGGTTATGAACTGTAGATTAAAACTGAAGAAACTGCAAAAAGGTGGGAATTTAAGGAGATGGGACCTGGATAAACTGACAAAACCAGAGGTTGTACACAGTTTCAGCAAGAGCATACGGGAACAATTGACACGAATGGGGGAAAGAAATACAGTAGAAGAAGAATGGGTAGCTCTGAGGGATGAAGTAGTGAAGGCAGCAGAGGATCAAGTAGGTAAAAAGATGAGGGCTAGTAGAAATCCTTGGGTAACAGAAGATATATTAAATTTAATTGATGAAAGGAGAAAATATAAAAATGTAGTAAATGAAGCAGGTAAAAAGGAATACAAACGTCTCAAAAATGAGATCAACAGGAAGTGCAAAATGGCTAAACAGTGATAGCTAGAGGACAAATGTAAGGATGTAGAGGCATATCTCACTAGGGGTAAGATAGATACTGCGTACAGGAAAATTTAAAGAGACCTTTGGAGAAAAGAGAACCACTTGTATTAGTATCAAGAGCTCAGATGGAAACCCAGTTCTAAGCAAAGAAGGGAAAGCAGAAAGTTGGAAGGAGTATATAGAGGGTCTATACAAGGGCGATGTACTTGAGGGCAGTATTACGGAAATGGAAGAGGATGTAGATGAAGATGAAATGGGAGATAGGATACTGCGTGAAGAGTTTGACAGAGCACTGAAAGACCTGAGTCGAAAAAAGGCCCCGGGAGTAGACAACATTCCATTAGAACTACTGACGGCCTTGGAAGAGCAGTTGAATGGAATGGACAGTGTCTTAAAAGGAGGATATAAGATGAACATCAACAAAAGCAAAACGAGGATAATGGAATGTAGTCGAATTAAATCGGGTGATGCTGCGGGAATTAGATTAGGAAATGAGATGCTTAAAGTAGTAAGGGAGTTTTGCTATTTGGGGAGCAAAATAACTGATGATGGTCGAAGTAGAGAGGATATAAAATGTAGACTGGCAATGGCAAGGAAAGCGTTTCTCAAGAAGAGAAATTTGTTAACATCAAGTATAGATTTAAGTGTCAGGAAGTCGTTTCTGAAAGTATTTGTATGGAGTGTAGCTATGTATGGAAGTGAAACATGGACGACAAATAGTTCGGACAAGAAGAGAATAGAAGCTTTCGAAATGTGGTGCTACAGAAGAATGCTGAAGATTAGATGGGTAGATCACATAACCAATGAGGAGGTATTGAATAGAATTGGGGAGAAGAGGAGTTTGTGGCACAACTTGACAAGAAGAAGGGACCGGTTGGTAGGACATGTTCTGAGGCATCAAGGGATCACAAATTTAGCATTGGAGGACAGCATGGAGGGTAAAAATCATAGAGGGAGACCAAGAGATGAATACACTAAGCAGATTCAAAAGGACGTAGGTTGCAGTAAGTACTGGGAGATGAAGAAGCTTGCACAGGATAGAGTAGCATGGAGAGCTGCATCAAACCAGTCTCAGGACAGAAGACCAAAGACCACAACAACAACAACAACAACAACATATGCTGGAATGTGTCTGATGTACAGAGTTGATTCGTGTTGTTTGTCTGCTTGTTGTAGAGAGGTTTTTCAAAAATATATATATATATATATATATATATATATATATATATATATATATATATATATATATATATATATATATATTAAAAAAACAAAGATGAGGTGACTTACCGAACAAAAGCGCTGGCAGGTCGATAGACACACAAACAAACACAAACATACACACAAAATTCAAGCTTTCGCAACAAACTGTTGCCTCATCAGGAAAGAGGGAAGGAGAGGGGAAGACGAAAGGAAGTGGGTTTTAAGGGAGAGGGTAAGGAGTCATTCCAATCCCGGGAGCGGAAAGACTTACCTTAGGGGGAAAAAAGGGACAGGTATACACTCGCACACACGCACATATCCATCCACACATGATATGATATGTGCGTGTGTGCGAGTGTGTACCTGTCCCTTTTTTCCCCCTAAGGTAAGTCTTTCCGCTCCCGGGATTGGAATGACTCCTTACCCTCTCCCTTAAAACCCACTTCCTTTCGTCTTCCCCTCTCCTTCCCTCTTTCCTGATGAGGCAACAGTTTGTTGCGAAAGCTTGAATTTTGTGTGTATGTTTGTGTTTGTGTGTCTATCGACCTGCCAGCGCTTTTGTTCGGTAAGTCACCTCATCTTTGTTTTTATATATAATTTCTCCCACGTGGAATGTTTCCTTCCGTTATATATATATATATATATATATGTGTGTGTGTGGTCAATGCAGAAGATAGTCGAGTTATTACATATCGCTGTACCAGGCTGAGGTCTGCTTGTTGAATGTGTGGAGCAAGGAGTAAAAGAACAGCACAAGAAAGGCCCTCAGTAGTGAATTGCTGCTACGTTCATTCTCCTGCCACATTCATAAGCAACCCGGAAAGTAACGACACTTTTGAGGAAATAATTTTTGATGATTTATGCGGAATCATCCCAACTGAATAAAAATTTTATAATATGCATATTTAACAATGTTTTTCATTTAGTTACCATTGTACAAACCTTCAGGACTTCCACCAATGCCCTCCTAATTTCAGGTACTATTTGGAATTCAAAATCAGTGGATGACATCCAAGTGAAGCTAACGAAAACCAGAGCTGTCTTCCATGTTTGGCTCCTGTGGCAAGTTATTACCACCAGTTCTTCTCTACCATGCTTTTGTCCACCAACAATGACAAGGCCTTTTATTTTGTTTGTGTGAACTTTCTTAGAGTATTAATAGTTCAGCACCAAGTATCATTACAGTTTCCTCATAATTAGACATAATGTACCAGACGATACAAAAACTATATGACAGTGTTACAGATGAAGGGTATACACTGCAAGAAATCATTGCCACCTGTTTGGATGGAAACTTGAAACAAAGATGGAAACATGTCACAAAATGCCACAGGAAACATATCTTGAGCACTAATATATTTCCTGTGACAGTGTGTACACAGCTTAAACACGGTAATGAAGAGTGAGGGGGGGAGGGATGGAGGGAGGGAGGGAGGGGGGGAGAGGGGGAGAGAGAGGGAGAGAGAGAGAGAGAGAGAGAGAGAGAGAGAGAGAGAGAGGGAGAGAGACTTAAAATGGTGTAAGTATTATGTTCTTCTTTAACAGATTAATAGTGTTACAACATCTAATTTCAAGACATTTTATCAAGTTATCTGGAAAGTCGCACAAATTTAAAAGACTGGCTTGAACCTGTGCCCAGTCAACCTAGTTCAGCTTTTGCAGTTACTGCTGTAGCCAAATATCATTAAGTAATATGAGACATCAGGTGTTTTCTAGCCACATGAAGGGGAAATAGCATACACAACGTCCTTTAAATACGAGAACATTGTCTCAAATGAAAGTGTTTTTTCAGCCAAAAAAGTCAACTGCTATTCTGTCACCTAGTACTTCTGAGTCACACATTTCTTTATCATCATCTTCAGAATCTAAAGTATCTCTGCTATCTTGAACAGCAAATCGTCCATACAGACTTGCAGAATTTGTATTGAAAGCAGATGTAACAATGGCAGAAATTCTCTGATGTGTTGAAGTAGTTATGACATACAAACCACTTTGTGAGGCTTAAAGGATGTTGCTGTAACTCAAGAATGTGTAAAGACAGTGATACAGCCAGCAAGATCCAACTTAAGCGAGGTAAGGTAGGATACATTCTTATATTCAGAACTGTGCCTTATTTTAATCAACAGTTGCTCGGGTTGCTGATGATAGCCCGTTATCTTGTTCTTGGTTTTGATGAATCACTGAAAAAAATTGTAAGACACATGCAAATGGATGTAAATACAACATTTTTAGATGAAGATAAGAAAGAGAGGACAATAAGATGGCTTACTTCCTGTTTTCTTGGTCGTTCCAGAGCTACTGACCTTTTATCTTCTTTCATTGATGTAACAAGAGACATACCGAAGATAAAGGTTCTCCAAGAGTTCAAGGGATGGGCCAAATGTGAATTGGTTGTTTCTAAAAGAATATAAAGCATATTCAGCAGAGTTGAAACTGCTAGATATTGGTAGCTGTGGGCTTAATTACACGCGTAACGCTTTCAAAGATGCAATCAAGGCAACACTTTGGCGCACTGCATTATTTTTGAGAGACTTGAATAGTTTGTTCAACAATATCCCAGCCAGAAGAGCATTATATACTCAGTATTCAGGCTCCACTGTTTTTCCAAAAAAATTTGTTGTATATCAGATGGCTGGAGAATTCCTCAGTTGCTGGAAGAGCAATCGATATCACACCAAACATGAATAAATTTCCTGAGGACATGAAGAAGGATAAGAATGAACCAAAGAGTGAAAGTTTCATGTTGGTAAGTTTATTAATGATCCATTGCTGTGTGCCAAACTTGCTTTTTACAAGCCATTAGCCTGCAATATTGCATCTTTCAAAACACAGTTCCAGACAAGTGCTCCATTAACTCCATTTCTCCACAGAGCTTTTGTATCTACAGTAAATACAATATAAGGATATTTTATGAAGGCAGAGATATTAGAAAAAAGCAAATTAACCAAATTAGCTGATGCCAAGGAAGGAAAAAAAATTGTTACCTGCAGAAAACACAATTCCAGGTTTTGACAACAGTAAAGAATGAAATAAAACCAGTTTGGATGTAAGAACTGTCGACAAGAATTTAAGACAAGTCTTCAAACACTTGCCATGAAACTTAATAACAGGTGATCCTTAAACCACACACTGACACTTGACCCACATTTGATTGTGTCAAACGTCAGTTCGGCAAAATCATGTCTTGATAAGGTGCTTTGTGCTCTCACAGAAAGTAATCACCTAAGTGAAACTGCAAAAAGATAATCTAATGCATGAATTCAAGGACCTGACTTATCTATCAAATATTATCAATTCTTTTAAGGAATACAGCCATTCTGAAAAAATAGAGTTGATCATTTCTGGCAGGATTTCCTTAGTGATAAATACCAAAATTTGATGGTTGTCATGGAATTTATTTTGTGGTCTTTCCCATGGAAATGCTAACATTGAAAGAGGCATTTCGGTTAATGGAGAATGCCTCTTTGAAAACACAAGGGAGAAATCAGCTGTTACACATAGGCAAATATAGGATGCTGTGTCCAATATAGGAGGCAATGACAGCTTGGATATTCCAAAATTTCTTATTCACAGCATAAGGAATCCACACTCATGTTATGTAGAATATCTCAAAGAACAACACCTTGCAGAAGAGGAGAGCATTTTAGAAAATAGAAAAGAAAAAGACTTGAAAGTGACAGAGTTGGAAACAAAGCATTTGAAAAGTTTTTGAAAGTGCTACAAAAGAAGTGCTTGCATTTGAAGAACAAATAAGGCTTTACAAAATTAGATAACTACACTGTGACAATGTATTTGTTTCACAAATAGTAAAATTATCTGAAAAATTCAAAATTTTGCTCCTCTAGCAAATTTCTAAGTAGACATTTTGTGTGTTTTGAGTTGGGAGTTGAATGTTTCAAGAAACCCTTGGACCAGCACAAATGTAGCATTTAAATCAGAAATCTGTATAAGTACACATTATTTGTTATTCAAAATAGTGTTTAAAGCGTTTTTTCTGTTTTTGCAGAAAACTGTATTATGTTTGTATAAGCCCGATAATTTGTAAATAGATTTCTATCAATTTAATATTTTTGGTTTTGTTGTGAGTGGCCTTTTATCAGCAATTTTTAACCACTTCATTGTGAGCCTTCTATAATGGTATTGTTTTTCCCTAAACTATAGGTATATACAACACTTCACCTCAAACATTATTTTATGCTATAAAGTTCCATTCCTTGTAAGTGAGGACCATTACTTATTAACTTCTGTAATAATGATATATGAGAAAGAAATGAATATATTCACCTGAAAATTTGTAATACTTACCCTGCAAATATATGGTATTCTCGGGGATCTCATATAAGTGGTGGTAGGAGGGTGCATAGGGCAAGTCTCACAGTTGGAATGGTCACAGGGATAGGAGCCGTAAGGTAGGGAGATTGGTGCACAAGGAGCATAGGATATTGCGAAGATTGGGAGGGCGACAAAAAGGTATTCTAGGTGTGGTGGGCAAAATCTCAGACAGAATGAATCTCATTTCAGGGTATGATTTTAGGAAGTCATGGGCCTGTCAAAGTAGCTGATTAACACATTCCTGATCAGGATAATACTGGGTGACAAGTGGCGTGCTCCGAAGTTGTTTTTTCGAGGGATCAGCAGGGCCAGGATTGGATGTGATGGCCCGAGAAATCTGCTTTTGGACCAGGTGGGTGGGGTAATTATGTCCAGTGTAGGTTGGTGTGAGAATGGTGGTGTATTGCTGTAAAAAGTCTGCATCCGAACAACTATGTTTGCCTCAAATGCCAAGGCTGTAAGGGAGGGAATGCTTGACATAAAAAGCATGGCAATTGTCAAAATGTAAGTACTGTTATTTGTTTGTAGTTTAATGTGGACAGAATTATGTAGCTGGCCTTCGGTGAGGATGAAATCAACTTTAAGGAAAGTGGCACGGGATCTAGAGTAGGATCATATTAAATTTAACTGGGAGAATGTATTCAGAGATTCCAGGAATTTTAATAGGTCAGCCTCACCATGAGTCCATACAGCAAAGATTTCATGAATGTATCTAAACCAAACCAGGGGCTGAAGGCGACCCATGAAAAGTTTGGCATAGGAAGGACCCATCCTGGTTTGCACAGCTATAACCCTGATCTGTTTCTGTGTCTGCCCTTCAAAGGTGAATTAGCTGTCGGTAAGTATAAAGCTGATTAAGGTGAGCAGGAAGGATATCAAAGGTTTGGAATCAGGTGATTGGTGACTGAGGAAATAGTAAGCAGCACAGAGACCATGTACACGGGGGATGTTGGTATACAACGATTTTGCATCAATGGTGACAAGCAAGGTGTGTGGTGGAAATGGGATGCGCATGGATTTCAGACAAACTAGGAAATGATTGGGGTCTTTAATGGGAAATCTTTGTACTATGGGTTGCAGGTGCTGATCAACTAAAGCAGATACACATTCAGTTGGTGCTTTCAAGCCAGGAATTGTAGGACAACCAAGATGATTGGGTTTGTAGGCCGGTGAGCCAGGAGCACTAACAATTAGTCTTAGTGGAACATTGTTCTTATGGATCTTAGGTAATCTTTACGGCTGAGTTGGTAGAGCTTCTGTGTTCAGTTTTCTCTGTACGTCCGGTGGCAGAGAAGATGCCTGATCAACCGATTCATAATCCGTGTGATACGCTGCATCAGATCTGTGCTTAATTTTCAGCACATCTTCAGATCTAATAGATCTCGGATCTTTTGCTCATAATCTTCAGTCTTCATTACGACGGTCGAACTTCCTTTATTGGCCGGTGTTAAGATTCTTAATAGCTTGTACCTCTTCTTTCTTCAAATTGCAAGCTGGTGCCTTTGCTCAGTGCAGTACACTGGCTGTTTCAGAGTGTATTTAACTGCCCTTTCATAAGGAAGAGTCAAAATGGCCACTTTCGTGTTAGCTATGATGTCCTTCATAGGTATAGTTCTTTGGATGACAGCGAAATTAGCTCCTTTTTGAAGAACAGACACTTCCTCTTCAGCCAATTGTTGTTCAGTGAGGTTGACCACAGCGCGTGACATGTCAGGAACCGCCTTGTCAGTCTGCTTCCAGCATCTTTCAAACTTTTTCTTGTGCTGCTCAGTGCAGCGCTCGAGTCCATTCTGCATGCTCCTGTGAGTGATGCTGTTTATCTTGACCCAGTCGTCTCGATGAATTCTGCTACTTACTTGATAGAAAATGTCCAAAAGTTCCTAATCCATTCTTGCCAAGTCTCTCCAAGTTGTATGAATTCGCACACGAAGAAAAGCTCGTTCCATACTATCATAAATCCGACGTGCTTGGGCGATAGTGAATAAGTGCTTAAGTTTCATGAACTTCAGTGTAGAACCTTCATCTCAGCACCGCAACAGAAAGGCGAGAGAGGACATCAATCGTGCTTTCTTTTTCCGTCGTTGGTCAAGGCATCGGTACAGTCTGAAAATCTCCTCCCCATAGATGCGTATTGCAAAATTGTTAAGGCTTTCGTGGTCACCTGTTGATAACTGCCTATTGGCTTCTGTCTCGGGTACTTTGGCCTACGTTCATATGATGATTTTACTGACATTTCGCCAGTGGCTGGCATTGTCAAAGCTTCACCCTCCACTGCCGGTGGTGAACTGGAGTCGAGCTCGCGGCCGCAGATTATAAGTACCTGGCATGCCAATGTCCAAGGACTTCCGTGTGGTCTTCAACTTTTGTGGTCCTGTCCTCCTCAGTTGCGCGTAATACTACGGTATATTGATAATTTTCACTTATGGACCGTCTGACAGCAACTGAATAAAACACAATTTTAGTGCCATACGCGTTTCGCCTTTATTTTCTGCAAGGCATCATCAGTGGCAGGTTGCGTAGACAGTTTCTTACATCTTACGCTCCTGTTGCATTTTTGGTATTGTTCTTCCTATGAGCGCCAATTTGCTGTTTTTTCCACATTCCACAGCACTATGCACTGAACGCTTGTTTTAATGCAATCATTAAAACAAGCGTTCAGTGCATAGTGCTGTGGAATGTGGAAAAAAACAGCAAATTGGCGCTCATAGGAAGAAGAACAATACCAAAATACCAGACGGTCCATAAGTGAAAATTATCAATATTCCGTGTGGTCATTTCTAGTGTGGTTCTCCTCTTGCTACCTGTGATGGTTGTTCGCTGCAGTACAGGATGCTAGGATCTGTGTACCTTAAGGCTTTCTTCTTTCTTGTTGAAGCTATTCCTGTGTTTTTGTATTTCTGCAGCTTCTCTGAACAAGTGGGTGTGACAGTGCTTCTCTACAGCCGGAACTTCTGTGTCGGCGAATTTTATTATGTGGTCAGTCACATTCAGCGCATGCTCTGCCACGGCCGATTTCTCCAACTGCTCCAACCTGCAATGTCACTTATGTTCTTTGATCCTGGTGTTGACTGATCGTCCAGGCATTCCAACATAAACTTTTCCACATGTGCATGGTATGCGGTATATTCCCGACATTGCAAGTGGTTCCCTTTTCTCCTTTGCTGATCTAAGACACTCTTTGATCTTCTGTGTTGGTTTGAACATCGTCTTTGTGACGTGTTTGCACAATATACGGCCAGTTCTATCTGTCACTCTGGGAACGTATGGCAGAAAGGCTGTACCCGACATTTCTTTTTCTGATTTACTACTTCACCGAATGTTTGGCTCTGTTACACTTCTAATATAATTTGTGGAGTACCCATTGCTCCTCAGAACATTTTCCATTGACCAAAGAAGAAGTGTCTGTTCTTAAAAAAGGAGGGAATTTCACTGTCATCCCAAGAACTATACCTATGGAGCACAGCATAGCTAACATCGAAGTGGCTGTTTGGAACCTTCCTTGTGAAAGGGCAGAGGAAATACACACTGCAACAGCCAGGATACTGTGCCGAGCAAAGCCACCAGCTTGCAATCTGAAGAAAGAAGATGTACAAGGTATTAAGAATCTTAACACGGACAAGAGCATATTGGTACTGCCTGCTGATAAGTGGAATGCGACCGTCGTAATGAAGACGGAAGATTATGAGCAAAACATCTGAGACCTATTAGATCCGATGACATACCAAAAACTAAGTGCACATCCGACACTGCATATCACTTGGATTACGAATCAGTTCATTACGGCATCTTCTCTGCCAGTGAATGTATAGAGAAAACTGGGCAACACAGAAACCCTACCGCCTCAGCTGTATGGATTACCTATGATCCATAAGAACAATGTTCCACTAAGACCAATTGTTAACGCTCCTGGCTCACCGACCTATAAACTGGAAAAGCACTTGGCCTCTCTGCTCCAGCCACATGTGTGGAAGACCAACACACTCATAAAGGACTCAGGACATGTCACTGAGAAACTGAAGAAACTAAAAGTTGTACCAAATGACATCCTGGTCATCTTTGATATTGTTTCTTTGTTTACAAAAGTGCCACTCAGTGATGCTCTGGAGCACATCGGTTCCATTTTCCCACAAGACATCACAAAGCTCTTTCATGTATGTCTCGCCATGAGCTATTTTACGTGAAATGGCAATTTCTACAAACAGCTGGAAGGCATCGCCATGGGCAATCCTCTTAGTCCAGTGGTGGCCAACTTATTCACGTGAACATTTCAAAGCACAGGCACTGGACTTGGCGACTTCTCAACCTAAGATGTGGTACAGATACGTCGATGATACTTTGGGCATTGTGTGGATCCATGGTGAAGAACAGCTCGGTGACTTCCTAAGACACTTGAACAGCTTCCATGCCAACATAAAATTTACCATGGAAGTAGAAAAGGACAAAAAACTACCATTTCTAGAAGTGCTGGTCACAAGGGATGGCGAAAACCTGGGACATAACGTGTACCAAAAACCGACACACACTGACCGATACCTGCATAATCTATCAAACCAGCACCCAAGCCAGAAAAGAGGCATGATTAATATGCTCGTAATGCGAGCTGGACAAATATATGAGCCGCAAAACCTCAGATGCAAAATGCAACACCAAGAAAGTGTTCTGAGGAGCAATGGGTACTCCACAAATTATATTAGAAGTGTAACAGAGTCAAACAATCTGCGACATAAGAAATCAGAAAAAGAAATGTCGGGTACAGCCTTTCTGCCATACAATCTTGCTTGTTCAGAGAAGCTGTAGAAATACAAAAACACGAGAATAGCTTCAACAAGTAAGAAGAAAGCCTTAAGGTAAATGGATCCTGGCTTCCCATACTGCAGCATACAACCGTCACAGGTGGCAAGAGGAGAACTGCACTGGAAATGATCACTGGAGAAGTC